>NC_060970.1:4009986-4089986 GCF_910589235.1 Vespa crabro | reverse complement strand
TTTTTTCCTTTTTCTTTTTTCTTCTTTCCTTTTTTTTTTTTTCTATCTACGATGAGTTGTCAGCAATATGCAGAGATTAAAAATTTCATAACGCAAAGCTCTATTATACTATACAAAATATTAATAACAATAAACGCGAGACTCGCTTCTTCTCGCTTCCCATCTGTCTCGAGACTTTTATCCTTTACGATCCGTTGAAAATATCTAAATCAATCGATAGAAAAAAGAAGAAAAAAAAGGAAGAAAGAAAGGAGCGAAGGATTTTAAACTCGACTCGAAAATCTAAGGGAGAGAAAAAAAAAAAAAGAGAAACCCCCGTGGTAGGAGATTCGAACGAGAAAAAGAGAAAGAAAATGAAAAGCAAAAAAAAGAAAAAGAAAAAGGAAAAAATAGAAAAGAAAAAAAAAGAAAGAAATAAAGAAACTTGTTTATCTTTCTAAGAAATAATATCTAAGGCGTAGACAAGCAACATAAGCCATTCGACGGGGGTTTTGAAAATAGGCATTAAAACAAGTTCGAACAAACGAGTCCTACCTACGTTGTGTATAACTGCTGTTGCTGTTGCCGCTGCTGCTGCTGCTGCTGATGCTGCTATTGGTGTTGCTGTTGCTGCTGTTACTGGTGCTGCTGCTGTTGGTTCGTAGAAGGGTGAGGTTGTAAAAGATCGGCGCGGGAGGTATCGGCGCGAGTAAACAAATCCTTCTTTTCCTTCTGTTACGACTTCTGTTCGTTCCCTGTCCTTCGTAGTAAAAGAAAAACACAAATACACGTAGAAAAGATACGGAGTTTTCTTACTAGACGTATTCCAAGACTGACTTGAGAGATATAATGTAAATTTCTAAAGACGGCGTCGATGGATTGAGAACTGCTCGTCTTCGTTCGAGTGCCTGCTTATCCCTCTCTCTCTCTCTCTCTCTCTCTCTTTCTCTCTTTTTCTCTTTCAACCTCCATCATTTTCTTTTTCTTTTTTCTTTCCACTACGTGGGCTGTCTTTTGAACGAAAAGGCACATATATATATATATATATAATACTTTCGCTTAGGTCGATGGCATAATCTCGATGACGAGAGGAGGGACGAAGGAAATGCTAGTGCAGACGGCCACGAGGATATAAACAGATTTTAGACATAGGTAGATAGGTGTATATGTATGTATATATATATATATATATGTGTGTGTGTGTGTGAGTGTATGTGTGTACATGTGTATGTCTATGCCTTGGCGCCAGTCGACGAAACTGGAAGGTCCTTGGCCAAGTGAAGGGCACTAGGCCGTCGAAATGCCTTCCCTTTCCGTATGGATGGGAGGATGTGAGAGAGGGAGGGAGGGTGGGGTGACCACTATCTATGTATATCAAACTCTCCTACCGACACGTGTTGCAAATTCTCCAAGAATAACTCAACTTTCGAATTATTCTAAGTTATCTCGAATTATCATTTATGAGACTGAATGAATCCTTTTCATTGGATCACGATATAACGATGCGTACGTTTTATTTGGATTATTTAACGTTGAAACGTCTTCGAAATTAAACAAAATATTTTCGGATGTGTAATATGCGTGGAACATAAGTGGAAATATAATTCAAAAAAAGACAAAAAAAAAGAAAAAAAGAAAAAATAAGAATAAAGAGAATAAAAAGATAAATAATTCTTTGATCCTTCGTACGATCGAATTATCTATCTGTTCTTATTATTCTTTTTTTTTTTTTTTTTTTTTGTTTAATAATAATATCATCGCGCACTCGTCTTGCTTTCCTTTTTATTATTTTCTTCTTTTTTTTTCATTCTCTTTTTATTTTGTTGTTGTTGTTGTTGTTGTTGTTATCGTCGTCATTCTCATGGAACTATAAACGTAGACGCAATTAGTTGAAGTTCAAACTCACCATTTCTTAGATTTTTAAATAATCCAGATGCCAGAGATTCCTACGATGATGGAGCCTATTGAAACAGATGCTCGTAAGATTAACCATGAACGGGAAGAAGTGTGCTGCGAGGCTATTGGAAAGAACGATCTCACGGATCGAACCTTTCCGGTGGCACTTTTGAAGAAAGACATTATCGGAACTGGGGGCCAAACAAAATACGTTGGGATTACGGGTTGGGATAAATCAATGTCAAGTAGTTCCCTAACCTGACTCAAAGAAGGAATGAACGAGAGATAGAGATAGAGAGGGAGAGAGAGAGAGAGAGAGAGAGAGAGAGAGAGAGAGAAATCTTGCTGCCGTTAGCAGTTCGGTAAACTTAAGAAAACTACCAGCCCCTTCATGGACATTTCGAGTGTCTCGACTTGACCTGACATGTTTACACGAGATCATGTATATCCAATGGGCGTCTGCCCCTACGTGTAGGTGCTCTAAAATTAAACGATGTTTGTTTAAAGTCATTGGGAATCCTCTTACTTGCCGATCTACTACGTGCCACTGAAAACTTACGTCTGCTTCGTCCGTGTGACAAACTTGAAATACCATTATAACATGCTATCGCAGTTACCCCCACCCTATGTCTTCTTCCTCCTTCCTCATCCCTCCCCACTCCTCTACTCCTAGCTCTTACCGTTCCACTCTCTTCTCCCCACCCCTCGTCCTACACTCTTGACTATCTTAAGAATCACAAGGTTCAAAGTCAATCCGAAAGGTCGAATAAACTTACACAACATAACAAGGTTATTTCACATCGATCGATACGCTTAGAATTTATATTATCAACAAACATGATCGGCTAGAGATTCTCAGAAAAAGAAAGAACAAAAAATAGAATGAGACAGGCAGGGAGAGAGAGAGAGAGAGAGAGATTATAAAAAAAAAAAAGAAAATACATACACACACACACACACACACATACACGCACGCATATACACAAAAGAAGAGATATTCTTAGCTAGAGCGAATTTTATTGTGATCGTGAAACGAGTCCAAGACGAGGCGTATACATCGTAAAAATATGTCCCGAAAAGGGTTTGTTCGGGCGAGTCAGGCCGAGGTGGAGTGAGATGGAGCGAGATAGGACTTGAATGGGTGGGTGGGTGGCATTAAAAGAATAAAAGCGTTCCGAGCATCGTTGAGAATGGCCGACAGACAGAGAGAGAGAGAGAGAGAGAGACAGAGAGAAAGAGAAAGAGAAAGAGAGAGAGAGAGAGAGAGAGGAGAGGGTTGTGACAATTTTTTGAATGCTAGAAGAGAAAAAGAAAGATAGAGACGACAAGAGAGAGAGAGAGAGAGATAAAGATAGAGTTAACTTCCGGATACTTTAGACTCGTTGTCGCGCGCCACGTACTAAACTGTATCCTGTGCAATTCGCGCGACGAAGAGATGCAAGAGGGCAACGGTGGATGAGTAGGTAGATGGGTGGATGAGTGGAGGTGGGTGGTTGTTTTCAGTGGGTGGGTTACCAGTACGCCAACAGAGGAGAAAGGGCTGAAAAATTCCGTTGCGCCGTCCGCTAATAAACTAAATACGGCATCGGAAATGACCGCGGCTGTATTATTTATACTCCGTGTCTCTATGGCTGGCGGTTTTAATGCGCACCACTATGTGTTTGTATTTGTTTGTTTGCGCGCGCGCGCGTGTGTGTGTGTGTGTGTGTGTGTGTGTGCGCGCGTGTGTACGCGCACGCGCTCCGTGTGGCTCGAAGTTTATACAACGCAATAACGTTATTAGGTGGCTGGCATCCGGTATAAATTTCAACGAACCCCCAACCCCGGAGACCGTCGACACCGACGCTCCTACTGTCGCGCGCGCGCTGCAATCGACTCCCTCGACGCAACGCGAACCCACACGCTCTCTCTTTCTCTCTCTCTCTCTCTCTCTCTCTCTCTCTCTCTCTCTTTCTCTCTTTATATATATATATATATGTCTATCTCTCTCTCTCTCTCTCTCTCTCATCATTTCTTCTAATTGTTATATTTTCTAACCCCCTTTCCTCGTAACGCCAACCACCCACGCAAGTTTTACTCGACTATTAATAATTATTATTGAAACTATCACAGATAACACCTAGGTAATACTTCGATAATTATAATTTTCGATTATCCATTGTTAAAACACATTGTATGTTAAAACACAGTTATGTGTATCGCTAGATATGAATGTTATATCATACGTAATTTATGTAACGCGATAACAATTAGTTGTTAGTTGTTTTATATTTGCAATAATTTTTTGTTATTCCAACGAACATTAATCCGCTTTCACTTAAACATTTTCTTTCTTTTTTGTTCGCTTGTTTCCATTTTTCTTTTCTTTTTTTATATATATATATATATATATATATATATATATATATATAAAACAATGATTTTTCTCAAACGAAACGTAATGTTCTATTTTGTCTCGTTTCTTTCCCCTTGACTTTCCTTTTTTTTCTTTTCTTTTCTTTTCTTGTCTTTTCGTATCTTTGCTCGTTTTTTTTCTTTTTTTCTTTTTTCTTTCTTATTTCTTATTTCTTTTTTTTTTTCTTTTTGTTTTTCTTTTCTTGTTTATTTGTTGCTCACGGTACACTGTTATTTAAAAAAATTGTTTTGTATTCTGGAGTCACACATCACCGAGTAATGTTTCTTTTCACCTTTTACGCTTTACTATTCCTCCTACCTTGTGCCGTCGTATTACTGCGTTTTTAAAAGGGAACATTCTGCGGGGCATAAAAAAGAATTTATATAACGAGTGCATTTTTGTTTTTAACTCGGTTGTTACGACAATGCATTTTCTTTGACCTCCCGAGAGAAGGAGGGACACGATGAAATAAGAGACAAAGCAGCAGGCAGATAGGGTAAACGGGGAGAGAACAAATTTGCTTAAAATTGTTTAAGTATTATAAAGTCTTTGTGATTCTATTTATTCGTTTATTAACGAATTCTTGCAAAAGAAGAAGAAGAGAAAAAAAGGAAACCATTGAAAGAGTAAAACATTGAAGGACAAAACGTGCGGTCGAGCGAGCGAGTGAACGATGGTAAAATCTGTTGTAAGTGAAAATCATCGTCATTGACGTTTCGCGGCGGTATACGTGCGCCCACGAAATTATTGATAATCTCATCAATATCCAGAGCTATTGTCAGACACAGCGTACCAATAATTTATGCACAATTGGAGGCGAGTATCGATAACGACAGGAGCAACCAGCAACATATGTCGCTCTATTAATAACAAGGTGCCTGGTGCTATCGATACCTCGCTAATTCATCGAAAAGCAGCTCTCTGACTCTCTCCCCCGCCCTCGCACTCTCTCTCTCTGTCTATCTATCCGTCTATCCATCTGTCTATCTGTCATCTATACAATTTCAATCATTTTTCTACCTTTAAGCTGAGAAATAATAGAATAAAAAATCTATATATATATATATATATATATATAGGACAGGCTGTAAATTTCTGTGCTCTTTCTTTTCGTTCTGAAGCAAGTGCAATCAGTTAGTATTTAAAAAGAAAAAAAGAAAAGAAAGAAGAAAATAAAAAAGAAGAAAAAGAAAATAAAAGGGCCAGACGATGATGGTAGGGTTGATAGCAAACGAACGGAAGAGGATTCGAGAAAGTATAGAAGAAGGACATTACGACAGACGCGAGACATCGGTGACGGTCGCGTGTGACGGAGGTTGCTGACGATGGTTGTGGTGAATGACGATGAAGGGGTGTCGGTGATGGCTCCATTGAAACATCGCTTCATTATGTTCACGGTGAATGTATCAACGCTGTCGGCTTATAAGGTAAATTTTAATGAACCAGTATATACTTCCCTTCCTCTCTTTCTCTTTCCTACTCTCTCTCTCTTTCTCTTTCTCTCTTTCTCTCTTACACCAATCTACGAGTGACTGCTATCAACTCCGAGGAAACGGTAAATACGTCATTAGTCAGGAATGGCCGTTCCAGTCGCAGTCGTGGCCCAACGACGAATCCACGCCGTTGGGCTCCCTTTATTTGTGTTTATTAATTCAGCCATGGGATTGAACGTATCATTTATGCCGCCTGCTGAATTAGTAATGTACTCGAGTCAACAGATACACGATATATATATATATATATATATATATATATATATATATATATATATATATGTGCGGACTGCCTTTTTGCAAGCGTGCTCGCGAAACATACTCCCCCCGTAACACTCCACCCTTGTTCGTAGCCGTCATCAGCGTCACGATCGCTACACTACCGTCACAACATTTTCAAGCCCATTTCGAACCTTTAACGGGATACCGATTTGCCCCGGTATGTTCGGGACGAATGAACGAACGAACGAACGAATGAACGAACGAACGAACGAATGAATGTACGAACGAACAGCTCGTATTCGAGTGCACTCATTCAAACTATTAAGCGAGCCTTGAAAGCGCTATCGCTTTATGGTACGTTGACTAATTAGAAACGAATTCATTTCATGGATGTTCCCCTGCGAAGATGAATTTGCCTTTACCGTACACGATCGATTATCTTCCGATCGAATTAGTTACTCGATCAGATATTGTTTCTTGCAAAAGAGGAAAGATAGATAGATAAATAGATGGATACATAGATAGATAAAAAGAGAAAGAGAGAATGTATTTTTCCCCCAAGTTTTTTTTTCTTTTTTTCTTTTTTTTTATTTTTCAAACGCGAATCGATCCAAACGTTCTTGTTGACGCATGATGTTCCCTGTCATCGACAGGAACGTGCTTAAGGACTGCTCGCCAAACTCGCGTTAGTCTCTTTCCCCACTTCTTCTCTCTCTCTCTCTCTCTCTCTCTCTCTCTCTATCTCTCTCTCGTGTGGGGGTGAGATGAATCCGGGACGCAACCGAATGCGTGGAAACAAGACTCGAGACGGCCCTTTTCTGTCCAACCGGAGGGATGGTTGATAAATCAAAAGTATGAAATGCGTTGGGCAGAATTTCGGCATATTTATGGCGTGGCAATTCAATGATACACATTTCCCGTTCGCACGTAATAGTCAATATTTCCATCAGAAGCATACATAGACCAGAGAATTCACACGCCCACGCGCACCTAGCGAGGAGGCCCGCGCTAACCGACGCGTGCTTTATGAGAGTTCAGTGCGTATTTGACAAGGCCGTGAGTCGAGTCGGACGCGATGATACCCGTCCGACCGACCGACCGACCGACCGACCGGCCGACCAACCAACCAACCAACCAACCAACCGACCGGGGCCAGTTGTTGCTATTTATTCGCGCATTACATTACTCCGTTACCGAGTCGAGTGTCACCAGCTAATTTGCATTATAAGTGCCGGTGATGTTATCATCGCTTACGGGCTTTATACGTTATGGCGCCGCTGACGGATCGTCAACGTGTACGTACGAGCGTGCGCGTCTACCCTCTCATCCCTCTCCTTCCTCCTCCTCCTCCTTCTCCTCCTCCTCCTCCTCCTCCATGGCCAGCTCCTCACCCCTCACCCTCCGTCGCTCCCTCCCCCTACCCCCTCTCGATGACGACGGGCATGAGGATGATGCCCGTTAGTGTGAGCACGACTCATGAACGAATGCATGCATCCACGTACGCACGCACGCGCCTACGTAATCCCAACGTAAAAGCTTACGGTGGTACGTGAGTATTACGTGGATACAAATACATTCGCACGTACTTTAGCTGTTGGCCCCCGTCGACATGTCGTGCTCGCATCCGACTCGCCGCTCGTTTCGTGACGATAATCGTCGATAGCGAATCGCGTTAATCGACCTGTCGACGTTCCTCACTTCACCGTATCGTTCACACATTTTCAACCTGCCTTTTACCCTTTACCAACAGATCCAATGGAGTAACTTTGAAAACGTAATACGTCTTTCATCAAATGAAATTCTTTACTCGTTTTAAAAAGGAACGGACAGGTGCTAAGGACCATTGTCCTTCTGAAATTAACGAGCGTATATTCCAACGTACGTACATATGTACATATATATATATATATATACATATATATATATATATATATAGGTTATATACTATGTATGTATGTATGTATGTATATTAAGAATCAAGCAGAGGAAGCGTCTGAAATCTCGAGGCTTGTATCATTAGACGGTACCGGTAGTAATTTCTACTAAATAATTTCGACGTACAAGAGCCATCCAGCGGTCTAGCGGCAAATGTAAATTCCCTTCACCACCACCACCACCACCACCACCACCACCAACCACCACCACCATCGCCATCGCCGCCGCCGCCACCGCCACCACCACCACCATCTCTCTTCCTCCTCCTCGTGCTCTTCCACCTTCTCCTCTGGAGCTCGCTCTACCAACCTTTCCCACCCTCCCCCCTTCCCCACCAAGGCTCACATCGTCCAGACCTATGAATTCCACACGAGTGTCCGACCTTTCCCGGGGCTCGGGCTGCGCGCTCAGCGCCTAGCCTGAAGTGGAGATTGAAGTGAAATATGAAAATCTGGAAGTGCACCGTAGGGATGGCGATGGTGGTAGTGATGGTAGTGGTGGTGGTGGTGGTGGTGGTGGTGGTGGTGGTGGTGGTGGTGGTGGCGCCGAAGGAGAGAAGGGATGGGATGGAGGGAGGGGGGAGGGGGAGGGCTGCCGACGGTCGGTTAAAAGCCTGCGAACTGCACATCGCGGCACTAGCACCGAAGTGTGTAGGGTGGGTTGGGGTTGGGTTGAGTTGGCTTGGGTTGGGATGAGAAGAGGAAAGAGAGAGAGAGAGAGAGAGAGAGGGTTGGGGTTGAGGGGAAGGAGCAGGAGGGCCGTGGATCCACGGCGTTTTCGTATTGAGCGGCGTCGCGTTTAACGAGCCGCGTAAGACAGAAAGGATATAGGTAATGAACGTGAATGCTCGGCCCGATCTTTACTATCTCTCTTCTTCATCCTCTTTTCCTACCTCACTTCTTTCATCTCATCCTCTCACTTCCTTTCTTTCTCTCTTTCTATCTAACTATCTATCTATCTATCTATCTATCTATCTATCTATTTATCTATCTATCCATCCATCCATCCATCCACCTATCTATCTATCTATCTGTTTTTCTCTATGTAGGGCTCCATATCTTCTTCCACCCTGCCGCTCTTTTGGCGAACGATAGAAAGCACGAGTCATGGGGCTTCCACCTTCATCCTTCGTACGAAAAGGAAGAGAAAAAAATGATGAAGGAAGAAGGATGGGAAAATGAGGAGGAGGAGGAGGAGGAGGAGGTAGAGAAGGGTATATGGGTATATGTATATAAAAGAAAAGAAAGAAAGAGGAATAAAAAAAAAAAAAAAAAAATAGCGTATCCCCGTTCACGGACAAGAGTCTACCAATGGATGGGATCCGGTATCGTACAATACCCATTGCGGCTTTTCAAATTTTTATTTCGCCCAAGACGAGGAGGAAAAATAAAATTTTTCGTCGGGGGTTATAAAAAGTGGAGTTGAATGTTCGCCTTCACATTTTAATCAAGGTTCGTTTTTACAAATCCGAAATACAAGTCTATTTTTTTTTTCTTGTACGTGTTATACGTGTGTGTTTGTGCGTGTGGGTGTGCGCGCGCACGCATTCCCAAACTTGCGGAAGTGGTACGCTTAAACGGGTTACGTATGAATTTTGAATTTCTCTATAGTCTTCATCGTCTTCGTAGAACCGAATCGCGTTATTACATACCCTATATATATATATATATACATATATATTCGCTATTGCGTACGTCGAGGGATGAAAAGGGCACCCTTTTCATTTCGTTCAGTACGATTCGAATTATTATTACGGTGGACGGACGATATATACATACATACATACATACATACATACACACATAGATTATATACATGGTTAGATAGAGGAATGAATTTCTAGAATTAATTGTCCCGAGCGTCGAAAAAAAAAAGGATAAGACCGTAAAAGGAAGAGGGAGGTGGAAAAGGTGGTGAAAGGGTGTCGCGGGAAATCAACGTTTCAACAGTTTTAAAATATGATAACGTTACCACCTATATCTACCGTATACCTTGGCCAAATACTACCCCTGACGCGCGTACTACCCTGACGGAAACCAACGATCTCGGGCATCTTTCTTCACGAATTTGATTCCCGTGCCCATTTTCTCTTTTATCCTCTCCCGCCCTTTCGTACGATTCTCAAAGGAAAAAAATATTATTAAAAGAAAAGAAATAGAGGGAGATGGAGGAAGAGAGAAAGGGAGACAGAGAAAGAGAGAGAGAGAGAGAGAGAGAGAGAGAGAAGATAAAACGAAAAAAAGAAATCTATTCACCGAAACGAGATCCAAAGCGGAGTGATACGCGCCGGTTGATGTTTGTTAGTTTTCGCTCGAATCCCACGGCCTGCCTGGACAATCTTTCCTAACCGTCAACGCGCGAAATAACTCATTTCGAGAATGCGTGCCAGCGTGAAACTGTCGATAGCACGCACCGCGAGCGGAATACACGACAGCGTGTAAACAAGCGCGCGAGTCCGTCAGTATCACGGTTGTGTATTATATTTCGAATAGGTTGAGAGAGAGTGAGAGAGAGAGAGAGAGAGAAAGAGAGAGAGAGAAAGAGGGTTGGAAGTACGATGTGCTAGGGTTAGAGAGGGTGCAAGAGAGCATCGTTAAACCCCTGGTTTCATGCATATACCAATTCCGGCGGATTCGTCGCTGATCTCGTCTCTCTTTTACACGCGATTCAACCCCCGACCCTCTTCCAAGTTGTGACGCGACTCTCTCTCTCTCTCTCTCTTTCTCTATCTCTATCTCTATCTCTATCTCTATCTCTCTTTCGGTACGTACGCACAAGCGTATGCGTGAAACGATGAGCAACGAATACGAGAGACAGGGCCGAGCACTCGACGGCGAGCCTCTCTCGCACGACCGGCTGGCAAGTGACACCAAACAAATCTGCCCGCAAACTCGCGTAGTCGAGCTGTGCCGTTAGCGCCACGCAACCACCCCCGCCGCACGCTCGTTCGTTCGTTCGTTCGTTCGTTCGTTCGTTCGTTCGTTCATTCGCTCATTCCCAAGTTCACACGGACGTGTTACAATCGCACGGGACACAAAATTTCTTCACTATTTCCATATACTTTTATATGAGCAATTACATGCTGCCTACAAGTTCTGGTCTATTATTAAAAGATCGTGGATAAAAACTTATTGTAAAATGTTAAATTAAAAGAAAGATTTAAGTTATACATACGTACATATCTTGCCTCCCTTTTTTTTTTTTTTTTTTTTTTTTTTTACATACAAAGAAAATAGCATAAGTACAATGCAATTTAACATTGTCATTATTATGAATCGAATAAATATAATTTATAGAAAGTTTTGCGTTTTACGAAATGATTGGGCTCCCGAAGTGGAGGGGAAAAAAAAAGAAAGAAAGGAAAAAAGAAAAAAGATCCTTTCTTTCAAATGATTGTGTTATCTAACAACAACAACAACGAGAGATAGTCTCTTGTTTGATACGCACACGTGCAGACGTACACGCACGTGGATATACAATGACGTCTAATTCAATAAACCACTGAGGCTCGACGTTTAGTGACGACTATAAACGACTATGACTATGACTATTACTACCGACTAAGACTACGATGAGGACCGACCAGATGCAGCTGCGCGCCGATGACTCCCTGACGGTGCTATTGCTTTTTGCCTCATTAAGACTGTCGCGTACGAGGAATAATAGATTTTCACGGAACTCCGCAAACAGAAGGCCCCGGCCCTCTAGTGATTTATCGTCCTTGCTCGGCACCACGCAATTTGGCCTTTTTTTCGTTGTTCTTATCGTCGTATGACGCCAAGGATAGCAAACGAATTGCTACGTCCGCGAAACAGAGCAGCAGCGGCAGCGGCGGCCGTAGGGAAGAAGAACATGTGCGAGAGAGGACTACTTACGTCGTGCTCTCGATGAAAGAAGAAGAATAAGAAAAAAGGACAAAGAAAAAGACGAAAAGAAAGATAGATAGAGAAAGAGAGAGAGAGAGAGAGAGAGAGAGAGAGAGAGAACGTTTCTAAGAAAATTTCTTTCAAGATTGTTTGGACTTTAATCACTCTTGATATACCTTGTTAACTAAAACATAGAGAGGAAGTGTATAAACTAGAATCCATGTGAGTGACTTCAAATAGAATAAAATGGAATCTTCAAAGAATGCAATAGAGATGATTGATTCTTAGCTAATCGATCGTGCTATTAAAATTTATTAAAAAGGAAAAAGAAAAAAAAAAAAAAAAAAATCACTAAAGATGTAATATATATTATTGCAATTCTATTGTAAGAGAAATAAATCCGTTTTAATAATTATATACCTTTCATTGACTTCCCTCGATGTTCCCTTTGATCCAAGCTATCGAGAATCTCTCTCTCTCTCTCTCTCTCTCTCTCTCTCTCTTTCTCTCTGTCTATCTATCTTTTTCACTTCAATGCTACTTCTTATTGCCATTGACTCTCTTTCTCTCTCTCTTTCTTTCTCTCATCGACCGACAGTCGGCACGTCCGTCTCGCTCTCGCGAGCCACTCGCATCAATTTAAGTTTTTCTCGCGAGTGCTCTCTCTCTCTCTCTCTCTCTCTTTTTCTCTTTCTCTCTCTTTCTTTCGCGTGCAACGACGAAAAAAGGCGAGCATGATCTTACGATTGTGTGAGCACAAAGTGCCGACGTACCGCGCACTACTGCACTGTTGGAAACGTACGTTCTCCTTCTCTCTCTCTCTCTCTCTCTCTCTCTATCTCTTTCCGTCCACATCACTCTCGTGTTCTTCTTCGATTCCTTCCTTCGTTCTTTTCCTCCTCTACGATCTTTCTTCCTCTTAGCTTTTTATCCATTCTCCGTTTTCTCCGTTCTCCGTCTTACTCTAACTAATTCGAACGTTTGATGTTTCGCGTTCGCGTTCGCGTCGGTCACTCGACGTAAGAAGCGCATTATAAACCGTAAACGTTGAGGACCAGATGCTGAACACATCGAGATCTCCTCCTGCGTTAAATTCTGTCTCTTCGATGGATCTCAACTGTTTCGACTGTTTTACGAAAAATTCTTTCAATATCTTTCTCTCTCTCTCTCTCTCTCTCTCTCTCTCTCTCTCTCTCTCTCTCTTTTACTTTCTTACTTTCTTTATCTATCTTTTTCTCTTAGTTATAACGATCGATAAATAAGATTAAACGATAAAGAAAACATTGGAATTACTATTTGAACAAATTTGCTTGATACGACAAACAAAAGTATAAATTATGTAAACGATAAAAGAAAGTTTATTAATTTAGAATTGTGTCTTCTATGATGATGATGATGATTATGATGATGGCTGGATAGTTGATGTTTAGTTAATGGATGATGTTGTATCTTTTTCTTTCAGTTTTACACGCACGATTACGACGTATGTATATGTATTTAATTATATATCTACGTCCTGTAGAAATCCGAAAGAACACGAGAAGTTAAATAGCCTCGTGAATATGCACTGCGATCTCTCTTTCTCTCTCTCACTCTCTTTCTATATATATATATATATATATATATATATATATATATACATACATATACATATGTACAAAACGGCGAATGTTGTTAACCGACGATAGACCTCATTCGACCTCATCCTCAAGAACAGTTGCGCCAATGCGCAAATAATGACATACGAAGAAGGGAATAAAGCTGTCTTTTGCTCGGCTTTCTTTCTCCCCGCGCGATGAGAGAAGCCACGAGACAAGGAGAGAAAAAGAAAAAGAGAGAGAGAGAGAGAGAGAGAGAGAGAGAAAGAGAGAACTTAATTACTGTCCTTCTCTCTCTCTCTCTCTCTCTCTCTCTCTCTCTCTCTCTTTCTTTCTTTCTCTCTCGGCCCTTTCCACGCACGCGATCTTACTCATCGGTCCGGAAACGCCATAGGTACTGGGTGACGTCGAAAACATAACCACATGTCCTTCGTCACATAATCCGATCATCGAACGATGATAATGAAAATATAAAATAGATTTATATATATATATATATATAATTTAATCGAGATATCTTAACGAGATATTTCATTCGGATTATTTGAAATTTCTTTATTCATCGTAGGACGATCATTAAAGACGACACAATTTCGTCGACATTTACGTATCTTATAATTCGAGTATCATATAAAAAATGTTCAATATGTATATCAAGGTTGACCCTAAGTAAACGTAGTAAAGTTTTAACTTATATCGCTAAAGGTGAAACTATGAGAATTCTAGTTAGTTATTTTCTTACTTACTTACTTACTTACTTACTTAGTTACTTAGTTACTTAGTTACTCGGTTATTTCTTTGCCGTAGAAAAAGACCGATTGGATTTTAATTGCGAAACAACGATGCTGGCGTTTAATTGAATTAGTCAATGTGATAGAAGGTATGATAGAAGGAATGCGCATGATATTGTTCCTCATATAACATACATGGATACATACGTACGTATATGATACGTCTGACATTAGTTACAACATTCGTAGTTAAAAACAACGTAGCTAGTTCATAGCTCGTCGTTAACTTTGAGTTATATCTTTTAGAGGAGAAAGTTTCCGATGTTACGTTGTATGCGATTTCTTTACGATTGTGGGTGTGTGTGTATATATATATTTATGTATGTATGTATGTGTGGACGACAAAAAAATGAAAAGGAAAGAAAAGAGAGAGAGAGAGAGAGAGAGAGAGAGAGAGAGAAATAATGAATTTTTTCCTCTGTCCGTTAATTAACACGATATGATGGATGTAAATATGATTTATAGTAAAAATTGGAAAGAAGGAAGAGAGAGAGAGAGAGAAAGAGAGAAAAGAAAAATGGAGAAAAAGGAAAAGGATGTGAATCGAGTTACTACGAAGGATAAAGAAATACGATCGAAGACGGAGGATCCTTCGATATGTATCACCCGTTAGAAAATCCGACCGGGGCGTGAGTAATTCCGCCGTTGGCGTTGCGGGCAATATAATGCGGCACGGTAAACTAAAAACACACCGAACCCGAGCGCGACGGTTTCCATGTGGGCCGTAGATTGTGCTTTATTATGGCGGAATTTTAGGTCAATTGCTAAATTGATCGACAATTTTCATTCCAAGAATTGAAATCTTCTTCGTACTACGTCGTACTACTCTCTCTCTCTCTCTCTTTCTCTCTCTCTCTCTCTCTCTTTCTTTCTCTGTCTCTACGCTCACCGCGTTTACGATGCTGTTTCTTTCTGATCTTTTCTCGGGGTCGTTGCTCGCAAATATGGATAGGAAACAACGCGCGCTAAGGGGGAAAGGGAATAAAAAAAAAGAGATAAAGAAAGAGGACGTAGGCGTTTCTCTGTCTTTCTTAAAAAAAAAAAAAAAAAAAAAAAAAAAAAAAAGAGAAAGAGAGAGAGAAAAGACGTTAATTATCGATGACTGCCCTTTTATCGTAGCCGCTCGCGCGTCGATCACCCTCGTGAACTTCGTCGCGAGATGTCGAGTATCAAAATTACGTACCTCCTCTCTTTATCTCTCTCTCTTTCTCTCTCTTCCTTACCCTTCCCCTCCATCTCCTCTTCGTCTATCTACAAAAAAAAAAGAAGAAAAAAAAATGACCGTCCAATCTAAAAACCAGAACGGAGTCAATTGATTATTGACACTTCGTCTTTTCGCAATATATTCCTTTGTTTTTGCATTTTTCTTTTTTCATACTTCGATCAATTTTTCCACAAGGAATATTTATGACGATTAAATGTGAATTAAAGATTATCGAATGGATTTGCCATTTTCTATATTATTTCGAAATATTGTTTCTATTAATACGATTAAATGACAAATCCTTTGATAATTCAAATCGTTCGAACCTTTTTCCTATTAATAATGGCCTAAGGATAAAGGATAAGAGAAGGAATGAGAAGGGTGATAAAGAAAGACAGATAGATAAAGAAAGAGAGAGAGAGAGAGAGAGAGAGAGAGAGAGAGAGAGAGAGAGAGAGAGAGAGAGATTCGCAAAAGAGGTTATACGTTCGTAGGAGCAAATTAGAGGGTGTTTCGAATTGAAGCGACTCGAGGAGAGAGGGATGGAGGTTCGACGTTACAGTGTAACGTAGATGGAAATGGAAAAAGAGAAGACAGAGCCGAGGAACACGAGGAACTCACTCCGAGGGATGAACAAATGAAATGAAATGTTGTTACTCGCGAACGAGACGGAGAAAGAGCCGAACGCGGAGGGTTGATCACCCTGCCTGCTGAAAGACGGAGAAAGAGAAAGAGAAAGAGATAGAGAGAAAGAGAGAGACAGAAATAGAGAGAGAAAGAGAGAGAGAGAGAGAGAGAGAGAGAGAGAGATTGTTTGTCGTTACACCCTTCCTTCTATCCTGCGCTCTCTTGGTTTTACCACTCCTATTCCCAGTTAGACTGCTTATTTGCCTAATTGCGCGGCGGGCCCGATAAATTTCAACAAATCGTCGCTTTGTTTCGCAAATTTTACTCCAACGCAATCGCGCGAGAGCAGCTTGTTCTCTCTCTCTCTCTCTCTCTCTCTCTCTTTCTCTCTTTCTCTCTTTCTATTCTACTCTTTTCCGTAGTTACCTGAAACATTTCTGAGGAATAGAAAGGAAGGAAGTGGACCTGGACGGCTCGACAAAAAGGGATGTGGTATCTGTTCCACAAACTTTGACCCAAATTCTCGTAACACACGATGAATAATTTCAAACGAATACCATACCTCACTCTCTCTCTCTCTCTCTCTCTCTCTCTCTCTCGTTCTCTTTGCTCATTTTGTTGGTCGCTCAGACGATATTTCGAAAAGAAGAACATCATTGATCGTCGTCGTCGTCGTCGTCGTCGGTGGGACGAGATGAGAAGGAGGGTGAGAAGGAGGGTGAAGAATAAACGTGAAAGGAGCAGACTTTTCTATTATCTGATGCTCGTTCGAGGGACAATCAACAACCGGTAGACACAGCCGATGCGAACCATGTGAATTAAAAAAGAAACCGCGAGACCGAGCGTGGTTTTCCTCGGCACGGTTGAAAAGAGAAATCGCTTTTTAAAAATGGTGCGAGTCGATCCTTAAAGAAACGACCGTACCGTGAATCATCTACGACGTCGAACGATGCTCTTCCTTCGTCTTTTTCTCTTTTTACGCGATCCCGTTTAAAAGACGATTCACTCACCACTTGCGGGGAATCGGGTGGATGGGCGAAGGCGGGATTGAAGGCAAAGGTTGGGGGTGGTTGAAGAAAGAAAAAAAAGGAAGAAGCGAGAGAGAGAGAGAGAGAGAGAGAGAGAGAGAGAAAGAAAGAAAGAAAAAAAGAAGAAATAAAACCATCGTAGCCGGTTCAGCTTCTTTTAGGCCCTTT
Organism: Vespa crabro; assembly: GCF_910589235.1. Lineage (NCBI taxonomy): Eukaryota > Metazoa > Arthropoda > Insecta > Hymenoptera > Vespidae > Vespa > Vespa crabro. The sequence continues at coordinate 4,072,784 of NC_060970.1, read as the reverse complement.
ACGGTTACTTCTCTTTTTCTCGTGGGGCTCGTTAACGGAATCGCGGATCAATGTCGACCTTTGTCGCCGGTGCTCGTAATTTTATGGGATTTCATAACAGCGAGAGAGACAGAGAGAGAGAGAGAGAGAGAGAGAGAGAGAGAGAGAGAGAGAGAAAGGGCACATCGGGTACGTTTCGTATCGAATACACGCGGTACGAAGGAAAGAAGAAGGAAAAAAGGCGTGGGTGTACGGGTGGAATGGAAGGAGGGAAAGAGAGTGGGTGGGAAGGGATGGGATGGGATGGGATCGGTGAAGTGGAGAGTTTCATGACGGGAGATCGTCTTGTTAAAAGTAGCCCGCCTCATTGCCTCCGATATTTGGTTGGTACTGCTCTTCTGTCAGGGTAGCTCGAGAACCGAGCATCATCTCAATAGCCACTCAAAACCTTCGACCGTGTGCTGCCGTCTTGTTACACGAGAGCGCGTATAGGTATAGATATGTTTAGGGCACGCGTCGAGATAGATCGCAAGTATATCTGCTTATATATACGTACACCCACATACACACACACATATATATATATATATGTATATGTATATGTATATGTATATGTTTCGAAGAGGGCAAAAGTTTCTTTTTGATGAATGATATTATCGATTTTATCGCAAGAAAGAGCAACGAGTAATTGACGTGACAAGGGCGAGAGCAAGGAAAGAAAAAAGAAAAAGAAAATATAGGTCTGATTTTTGAAAGAGACAGAAAATATTCATTCTCGTGGCAGGATCGACGAACGATCCTCTCTTTTCTCTTAGGAAGGATCTAAAAGAAAAAAAAAAAGAAAAAAAAAAAAAAAAAGAAGAGAGAAAAGAAAAAGAAACCATCTTCGTAGGAAGTTGAGTTAATGAGACTCTCTCCCCCTTGACTTTTCATATGCCAAGGGCTACTTATTTCGCATATCAGGAACTCCGTGAGCCAGGGAACTACCGTTCTACATAACGTTCCTATAGAGATGTATGGGGCCAGAGGCTATAATGCTAGGTACCTCGGCCAACACCTCAAGGCTAAACGGCCGAATATAAAAACGTGAAATATCAGGGGCATTTTCTTATCGCACAGCAGTCCGCTTTACCCATATGTAAAAACGAATAAAATCGTAGCGGTAAGTTGCGCCGGGGGAACGTGTGCGGTTCTCTCCGCGTAGTCTCCGGGTACGCCTTCGGGGCCAACAACTCGTCCGAATCAGATTCGTACGTTCCTGGCATATAAGAGTCCGCGAGAGCGGATAAATCCTTGCTACGGAGAATATCCTCTGTCCCCTATACTTCCTCCCTCCCTCACCTCCCCGCTCCATCCCTCGATCCCACCTCTTTCCTTTCTTATACCTCCTACTCGACTCTATTATCGTCCCTATTTATTCCTCTACTTCGTCTTCTTTCTCCCTCTTAACCCCCTGCCAACGGCCCTGTCCCCAAATCCCACCCTCTGCCGCCTGTCCACGTAAGATCGCGTGACTACTTTGAAAGATTTCTGAATGACTAGTAAGTAGTAGTACTCATGTAAGGATAAAGATTTTCAAACGACATTACCGTACTTAAGATTAGAATCGTCTAATTTATTTATAAATTATATGCGTACTCTTTGTTTTCCAAGTAAGAGAAAAAAAGAATAATAATGATAAACAATAAAAAAAAAAAAAAAAGGAAAGAAAAGGAAAGAAAAACATTCTCTCTTTCTCTTTACCAGTTGAATCCGTTCGTGTGTTAAAGGGCTTTTCTCTCTCCCTCCCTTCCCCCTCTACTCGTCCTTCTACTTCTTCTTTTTCTTCTTCTTCCTCTTCTTCGTCTTCTGCTTCTTCTCTGGGAAAGTCGAACGGAACCTTACGAATTACTCCCCGGAGATCTCTGGCAGAGAAGAGCGGCCCTAAAGCCAAACCCCCTCTCCCTACACCGTCATCACCACCACCACCATATCACTATCACAAACACCATCACACTAGAAGCAGCAATGGCAACGTCGGTCTGCCGATGTCGAAAACACGTGTGCGCCATGGGTTAGATACAACCAAGACCAGGTTGAAATCGTCTGACCCATTTGCAACGTCACCCGGACAATTTCCAGCCAGCAAAGTTCCATCTTTGGGGCTTCGGGGGACCGTGCGCAGGGAGCTCCTGTGATATTAGAACAAACGATTTCATTCTCCTCGATTCCGCCTACACCAAGAGACCAACCGTGTCTTCTTCTTCCTCCTCCTCTTCTTCTTCTTCTTCTTCCTCCTCCTCCTTCCCTTGCCTTTTACCTTCTCTCTACTCTCACTTCTCCTTCGTATCCTCATTCTCCCTCTTTCCTCCCTTTCTACAACGAAATTTCCTTTCCCTATGTCCTACCGAAAACGTACAAAATACGTTTCTGTGCATGCGTGAACCATGCGTGTGTTTGTTTCCTAGTATCGAACGGCCACATCCTACGACGAGGAGAATTTTCCTCGTCGTTAGATCTACTCTTTTCATCCCCTCCTCTCCTCCCCCCAAACCAACCACCACAACCAACCATCTAACCCCTCTATCTACTTGGCTTCGAAATCTCATCGATTTCGTCAATATCGCAAGAAGATATATATATATATGTATATATTTTGTTTTTTTTTCCTTACATTTTATCATTTAAAAATTTCGCATATCCTTCTCCTTTGATCTCCTTGATCGTCATAATAGCGATGTATTATTTTTCTTTTTTTTTTTTTCTGTTCTTTTTTTCTGTTTTCTTTTTCTGTTTTTAAATACAACATACATCACGTACGTACGCCGTTGGGAAATAATCGTAAATAATGTAATAGGTATAAAGGGGGGGGGGGGGATATTCAAGTTGTAATAATAAAATACTTGATTATAATTGTCGATATTAATCTGTATAATCTAAAGGAATCAAGTGGAAGTGCATTTGTGTTGGATTTGGAGGAATAGTAGTTGGAAGGACGACGACGAATCGCTCTTTCTCTATTCTCTCTCTCTCTCTCTCTCTCTCTCTTTGCTGGATTAAATACCCGTTCCCATTTTAGGTATCCACGATTACCTTTCCACGTGGCACTGGATAAATCGGAATTGCGTAATATCGTGCGCCCGAGTGCGCGCTCGCGAGTAGAATTGCGTAAAGGCAAATATGCAATAGACTACCTGAACGTCCCGTATTGTACGATTGTCTCCGTTCTCCGCTCCCGTTTCGCGGGAAATGCAAGGCAGGCATTTCCCGGCATTGTAACCACCCCGTCGAGTTCGGAGTATTGCCAGCCTCAACGTTTGAATTGCATTACCTATTATTGCTTATTGTTCGGCTCGCTCGCTTCGCATGCTACGATTCTCCTTCCCCACCTCCCTCCCTCTCTTCCACTTGGAATCTACATTTCCCTACCAACTCCCACTTTCACCCTCCTTACTCTCACTCTTGCAACAACCCCAGAACCACCCGAGAACCATCCTATCCTCATCCTCACCCCCCCCCCCCCATCACCACAAACCCCATTCCGATTCTTTGCTATTTACGCTCTCTTTCTTTCTCCTTCTCTTTATCTTTTGCAATCTAGTCTATCGTGCGTCTATCTGTCATTGACATATATTAATCTTCTCTATTCCCTAATTAAATATTCTGAGAATAATATTGATCTTTCTTATTAGCTCGTTATCAGATATTATATTCGTCCGCCGTATAAATAAATGTGAACGTCGTTTTTGTAATTTTTTTTCATTTCTTTTTTTTTTTTCATTTATTTTATCCTTTAACATTTGACCAAAAAGTATTTCATTACACGTTAAATACGATCTTACGTAGATCGGATTATTAATTAGTTCATAGTACTTGCTCGAGTAAACCTGATTTCGATCTCGGTAAGAACGATGGACCATTGAACTTCGAAGGAAAAGTCTGTAAAGCTCAGTCGTTCTAACTCCAAAGGTAAATGACACGGGAAATATGTATAATCCTCATGGTAGTTCGACCTTTGAACTGGAACGACTTACTGCACGGCCGTCAACGTTCTAACCAGCGTCTTCTACTTTATATACATACCCCTGCTCCCTCCCTCTCTCTCTCTCTCTCTCTCTCTCTCTCTCTCTCTCTCTCTCTCTCTCTCTTTCTCAAAATTCTCCTCTTGTCAGTTTTATGTCAATCTCGGAATAGAGCGGAACATTGTCGCTTTGAAATTGTGCGTAACTATGACGATAGTTTGGTTGGGTCGGATTGGCAAAATTAATGAAAATTCGGGACGCGAATTTTCATCTTCAAAGAAGAAGACGAAGACGAAGAAGAAGAAGAAGAAGAAGAAGTAGAAGAAGAAGTAGAAGTAGAAGTAGAGGAAGAAGAAAGGGGATGAGATGAGACGCAAAAGTAGAAAGCGGATATATTCGAGACGGTGTGCGTGCATTAGATGGAAGAATAGAAACGCTCTTCTAGGCCGGCAGGGGCTCGGCTAATCGTGACAAATACTGATCCGGGATTGCCGAATTATAAACTAATGTCTCGAGGAAACTTGTGACTCTGAAATGACTTTCCTACCTCTTTCCCCCTACCTCTTCTCGATTATGATACTTAACCATCCGCTTCTATGACCTTCGACCTTCGTCGTACATTTGCTATTATATATATATATATATAGATATATAGAACAGACCGATAAAGATTTTCCTTGAAGTACAATTGAGCGTCTCCTTCTAATGTTCTCTCTCTCTCTCTCTCTCTCTCTCTCTCTCTCTCTCTCTCTCTCTCATTGTTCAGCAATTTCTTTTTCGTTCTCTTCTTTTTTTCCCCTTTCACGAGTATTATTAATCAAAAAAGAAGAATGAAAGGAAGAAAAAAAGAGAAAAGAAAAAAAGGTTCTCACGCTATGGCATATTATTTCGCGTTTGACGAGCAATTGATTTAATTTTTAAACAACGACTATCAATGTTTAAATAAATCGAGAAAAGATCTGTTACATATTAGAAAAACACCCTACCCCCCACTCTCTCTCTCTCTCTCTCGCTCTCGCTCTCTCTTTTGCCGGTAGAAAAAGGAAATTGGATGATATTTTCCTCAACGATCAAATCTTATTGCCAATTGAAAGAGGAAAAGTTCGCGCGGTACATTTACCCGAAGATATCACCGTACGACCGGGAGGGAGGGAGGGAGGGAGGAGGGGAGCAAAAAATCTAAGAGCGAAAATGGCGCATTTCTCTCTCGCCGTATCGTTGAAAACCCTCGACAATTCCAATAACGAGCTTTATCTACAGAGAGAGAGAGAGAGAGAGAGAGGGACTCCATCGCTTGGTCTAAATTCTTTTTCTTAACAAAATGATAAAGAAAAGAGAAGAGAAAAAAGAAATAAATAAATTTCTCCTTGGTGTTATCGGAAGAAAAAAAAGGGAGGGCAGAGCGAGGGATGGAGGAGGGGGTGCTGATGGGAAAAAGAAAGGAAAAATGAAACGACAGGAAATATTTAAAAACTAATCGAGATATAAGGAGATAAACAAGATGATAAAAGAAGAAAGCAAGGGAGAATAGATGTAAGTGTAAGTGTGCCTATACGTCTCTCTCTCTCTCTCTCTCTCTCTCTCTCTATATATATATATATATATATATATATATATATATATATATAGAAGCAATCCAATTTCGATGACCCTAGCTCATAATTTCATCTATCAGTAGCCGCAAACGGGCATATACCCTGGTCGATACTTTCGCGAGAAGAAGATTTCGTTCCTTGGATACGCCATGAGATATAATGAGAGCCCGAAAAGCGTCACAGCGGCGTCTAATGTCGAAAATTATAGCATATTGGCAATAAAATCCCAAAGCAGGGTTTGCCCCAATAGCCAGGCCGGTGTAAGCATGGTTTCTAACTCCTCTTAACCATTGGGGGTGACCGAACACCGAGATTGAGAAGAGGAGAGAAGAGATGCGACGTAGGCAAGAGCGTAGAAGAGACAGAGACCGTGGAGGGTGATCGGGAGTAGTGGGTGGAATGGATGGGTGGTAGGGTGAGGGGCTGGAGGTGGTGTTGATGGAAGGGAGGGATTGCTAGCTTATTGTAACGAACGTTGGAACCACGTTTTGCCATTACGGATAATCTTCTCCCGGGAGAATGTCCGATATTACCGTTGATATCGCCGATCGATAATTCGACTTCTTTTTTTCTTTCTTTTCTTTTTTTTTTGTTTGTTTTCTTTTTTTTTTTTTTTTTTGTTTTTTTTCATTTATGTACGCGGCAAATTTAATTTAAGATATCTGGTCGACTATGAAATAAGAGAATTATATTGTTTGACATTTAACTGGTATGTAGAAGGAAGAAGAAACATTTTTCAGGAATAATATTTCACAATGGGGAAATAAAAAGGCAGGAAGGATAATAAATAAATAAACAAATAAATAAATAAATAAATTGGCTTGAAATTGAATAAGTATTCGAACGATAATGGTAATTAAAAGAAGAAGAAGAAGAAGAAGAAGGAGGAGGAGAAAAAAACAAGAAAGAAAGAAAGAAAGAAAGAAAGAAAGAAAAAGGAAAGAGAACGAGGGAAAAATTAAAGAGAAAGAATTAAAAAGGAAAAAAGGAAATTATTGATAGCTAACGAACATCATTCATGATTTTCATACTCTTTGAGGGAGGGGGAAGGGGGGATTCGTTCTTTTCTTTCCTTTCTTTTTTCTTTTTTCCTTTTCCTTTTTCTCTCTCTCTCTCCCTCTCATAAAACTTAATCTGAATCATCGGATCGATCTTCAACGTCGAGTTCAATGTCCGAACAATGTGTCAAGACAGTTCTGGCATCGATTCTTCTTATTCTCATCCAACCGGACATTTTGCTGTTATTACGTATTGATGATTTACAAGAGATAATGTCGGAATCATCGTCGGTATCGTCGTAATCATCGTACGTTCCTTCTTCGGAATTAACGTTAATGATCTTACCCCGTGAAAATGATTCGTTCGAGTCTACGTCACTTTCTGTCTGAAACGTTGGGTATATATATTAATAATATCAAATGATTATATAAAAATGAATATATTAATATATTCGTACGAACGTACTCGATCGATCGTTGACGTACGATCTAATTCCTTTTCATCGATAAACTTTGTATTATTGTCCGACGATGTGGATTCCATTATGTTACTCTCATTATAGCTTGAAATTTTAGATACAGAAAAATTCGATGTCGATGCAACTGACTTTTCATCTGTCGATTTTCTACGAAGATAATTAGTTTTCCAATTACGATCGGTGGTACTCTTCGTAAAACCCGTACGTGTTAATTTCTTCAATGATTCGGATACTTTAAATTTGTTGCGCGTTCTAATCGAACAATTGGACGTTTCTTTTTTAATCCCATCGGATATCATCGACGTAGTTGACTCGTAACGCGATTGATCTTTAAACTTATCTATTTCCTCTTGCAATTGTTTAACCAAAAATTCATACTTCTTAATGGTGGCATCTCTGTTACTCTTGAACAAACTCATTTCACGTTCCTTACGAAGCAATTGGGTTTTAACTCGTATCAATTCATCGTTCTTATCGTCGAGATCATCGACGGTACGCTTTAATAACATACCATTATTCTCATAAATCGTCAATTGTGATTTAAGATTGTCAATTTCCTTTATCGAATTCTTTTCTAACTCAATACGTAATTCCTCGGAATTTATTAATTCCTTTCTAATCGAATCCATTTTTTCTTTTATATCAATTATTTCGATATCGAGTTCCTTGATTCTTTCTTTATTCATCGCATTGATATGGAAAATATTAGTCAAATCCTTTCTCAGGCACGTTATCATATCATCCTTCTTCTCTAACAAAGATACGAAATGTTTCAATTTCATTTCCAAACTTAATTGCATCTCCGTACGTTCCTGCAATTTATCGTAAAGTTCTTTCCTATCTTCGTTATATTCAGCAACGATAATCGTTAAATCGTTCAATTTATTTGTTAAATCGTTTAATTTGTTTAAATCTTTATTGGCAGTCATTAGTTTTTCATTAGCCACATTCAAATCAATCGTTTTCGACGATAAATCTCTCTTGAGATTTGTCAATTTCGACAAATGTTCTATCTTACAATATGCCATTTGTAGATCCAATCTATGCTTCAACCATTGCGATAGATCCTCCAAGGATTGACATTTAATGTTCGGAGATCGAAAAGATTTTCTCGTTGTGAGTTCACTTTCTTCATTTTCTTCATTAATTTCTTTCATCAATATCGATCCATCGTTCGATTCATCATTAACCATTGATCTTTCCTTTTCGTACATTTTTACGTTCAATGATTTCGATACTTTCTCGAATTCTTTCGATTCTTCTCGTAAAATCGACATATTTACATTTTTCTTATCATTCGTATCATTAGAAATTTCCTTCTTCCAATCAACGACAGATTCTTCGATTACAATGCCAGAATCATTTTTACTACTTTCATAGCTCGATCTTAATTCATTTAAAGAAAATTCCAATAGATCTTTGTTGTTCTCTTTGTTATTATCGATGACGTATGTAAGATCGGTTTGAATGAAATTTTTCTTATTTGTGATAATAAAATTCTCCTTATTATTTTTACAATCAACGTGAGCCTGAACGATCATATCCGTTGGTTCATTATTCGTACCATCACCAAAATATAATATATCCGTGATAGATGACAATCTTTCATCGGTATTCGAATGAATTCTTTCCAATTGAGAATGATAAATTTGAGAATGATCGTTATCAACGGATGATATCTCCTCCAAATAATATGGCGGCTGTGGCGTATACGTATCCTTTCTTTCACATTCCATATATCTAACAACATTTTCCAATGCCTCGATCTTTTTCAACAATACATCGTTCCTATTGACGGCATCCTTACACGCAACTTCGGTCTCATTCAATTCTCTTTCACACGATTCCAATTGTAACGTCAATGCTTTTATATCAATCGTCTTTTCCGTAAGTTCCTTTCTCAATTCATTTATTTCATTTAATTCGTCATTAATCGAATCATCCACTTCTACGTTCTGATATATCCTCAAATCCGATTTATTTTCATCGATATATCCATTTTTCTCGTCTATAACGTTCCTCAATTTAATCGTTAAATTATCAATATCATTGTCAACAACGTCATCGCGTATATTCAATTTCGAATTGATTTCAAGTTTATCGTGATCCTTATAATCCTTCAATTCTCTTTTAATATGTACCAATTTCTTATAATATTTTTTATTTTCAATCATGACTATATTCTCACGTTGCAAATTATTCAATTCATTTTCCAAATCTCGTATCCTTCTTCTCATAGCTCGAATATTTTCAACTTGTAGATCTTTAGAAATCACGAGATCATCGACATCCTCGTCATCTTCGTTATCGTCATCGTCGTCGTCATTGGTCTCGCACACGAACGAAAGTTCCTCGTCTCTTTTACGTTTCTCATCGTATATACATTCCTCTGAAATATTTTTAATATGATCATCGATGATCGAAACGTTTTTCGTACTTTCCTCGTGATCATTACGACGATCTTTTTCGGATTCAATGATGACATTTTCTTGACTAACGATTGACTTATTCTCATCGTTTGTCGTACTAAATGATTTAAATTCATTCGAAATTATGGATTCATTGATCCTCGAAGTATTACAATTGGATTCCTTTAGGATAAATTTTAAATTCGATTCTTTCGTATCCGGCGTTATTTGTCTTGCCAAAGACGATACCTTCAATATACTTTTAATTTCATTTATAAATATCGACGAAGTATCGATATTAACTAAAAAGGTCACGTGCTCATTGCCGGACAATGCTTTTTGAAATATCCTCGTTAATTTCGATTCACGAAATGGACCAGTCACATTATCATTCATACATTTCATCGATTCTTTTCTCTGCTTTTTTCGAATAGTTTTTAAACATCTACCAAGGACCAATAAACTTTTGTTAATATTTTTAGTCTCCTTCAATCTCTCGGGATTTAATTCATTTAATTCTTTCGATCGTCCAGAACCAGCTAAATCACAAAATGTCAATGTACTAGTTTCGGTTTCATGAGGCGCATATTCCTTTTGATACTTCAACAATCCTATTGTAAATATCGTATGAGATCTCGAACATTTAGGATTTAACGTAGTAAACGTTGTACTCATTCTCGATTGACCGGCAATTAAAATTTGACATGCCTCAAATGGCGTAGTTACATAGATCGTCGTTAATCCTTTAACGTATGTTGTACCATTCTTATTGCTTATCAATTTCAATGGATGATTTTTAAATGACGACGACGCCGACGACGACGACGATGATGATGATGATGACGATTCCTTGAAATCGAGAAGATCATAAATATTGTCATTATAGATCTCAGCGAATGACAACCAAACGGCATACATAAATTCGCCATTACACTCTAAACGTTTTCTTTCCGATTCTATTTTATTCGATCTTTCCGAATTTTCCAATGATTTTCTTGCTTCCATAAATCTTTCGTTATTTATCAATGGCGATCTCAATAATTTCGTTTTCTTTTCGGACTCCTCCAATCTTTCTTTATCGTCAAGGCTTATCAAGGTATTATTAGAATAAAATTTATACCAAGGCATAAGGGTACAATTAATAGATGAAAATATATCCTCGATTGTACGTGGAATTAAACCAGGTTGATCTGGTGTACCATGAAGTGTATAAGTCTTTCCAGAATTTGTCGTTCCATAAGTCATTATCGTTGAATTTTGTCCATTTAAAAAATCGACGATACGTTTTTTCATAATCTCCTCAAAAAATTCCTCTTGCGATATGTCAGATCGAAATATCTTCGTGAAGTAATATCTTTTGCCAACATTATTATCAATCAAGTTATTATCATTTTTAACGTTGGCCAAAAGAAATCTTGAATTATTTCGATTTACGTTAGCCTTGAATCTCGTTATCAGTGTCGTAGAATTTAATATCTCGTAATAATTTTCATTATCTTCGATCGACTCTGTATTACTTGAAATTCTTTTTGATTTTGGTTTAATTTTTAAATATACTTGAAAATTAGAATGAGACGGCGAGTCGCATGAATTTTCAATAATCGAATCCTCCTCGTCGTAATCGATCGATCCCATCTCATCGGATTCTTCGATCAGAGGAACTTTATATTCGACTCGTGTTGATCCAACGATTGGCGATTTTAATTTATTATCATCATCGGACATCTTGACGTTCAACGTAATCGCGTTTATATCAAATATTTAAAATCTTATTAATATTTAACAAGAGGGATATATAATTCCGAAGATATCTCTTTTAACTGCTATTGAAACGCATTAATCGTTCCGATCGATTTTAATTAAATATTTCGAAATCATTAACGCGCGACGCGTTCTAACCGTCAAACCGAGATCATTGTCGATATTTTGAGAAAATAAAAAAACAGAGAGAGAGAGAGAGAGAGGGAAAGAAAAAAAAAGAAAAAATTAAGGAAAAAAAAAAGAAAAGAAAATGAACGAAATCTTCGACACTAAAATTGACCAATCAAATATTTTCAACGTAAAACTTTTTGAACGTAAGCTTATTTCTTCTTCGAAATTTGGGTTAGAACGCTTATACTGTCCTTAATCGATGATACGAACACGAGTGATCCGAAGTTATCTTTGGACATATATATATATATATATATATATAAAAAGATCGATATTACATGAATGAACGACTTCTGACGATTGTCATAAATAACATTACATCGTGAATGAACATAATCGGCGTATACCGTACTTGAATTATTTTCATCCTATGCCGTGTATCGTTTTATTGTAAAAGGAAAAAAAAAAAAAAAAAAAAAAGAAAAAGAAACAAAGAACCGAGAAAAAGATCGACGGGGAGACAATTGATAGGTCATTGACCTTCGATGCGCTGAAAGTTTGAAAGGAGAAAAATGAAAAAAAAAAAAATCAAAAATGCTGGAGAAGAGAGAGAATCAAAAAGGAAAATAAAAAAAAAAAAGAAAAGAAAGGAGAAAGAAGAAAGGAAAAAAAGCAAAAAATGAATAATCTGAGAGTATTATGAATCGGTGGGAGGAGGTGATGAGGAGAGGGGTGTGAGTCGGGGGCAAGAAGTGGCCGCGTAGACTGTATGGTAGAAGGCGGCGGCTGCGGCGACGGTCTTCTTCTTGCGAGTTGTTCGGTCTTGCGAACGGACGATCCAGAAAATTGCTCAGAATTCAAGCGGACGAGCGCCTCGAAATATCTTCAAAGAAGATTTCTCGGTGCGCGGCAATTTATACGCGTGTCGCCTGGCTCATTAAACTCAGCCAATCAAAGCCGAAGCTAATAGCCACCCGCGTTCGTTCCCGACGTTCGAGATGGGGACGTTATGTCCGTATGTCCGTTCTTTCCAAGTTCTTCCATAGTAATCTCGACATCGGAATCATATCGTTCTTAAGCATAAGTCGTCCACTGTGCTACAAAGACCGCGCTCTGCTAGGATCGGCGGTCCCTTTCAGCAGCAGCCTACAATCGACTCCTTGTATCGACGAACTTTCTTCTTCGTCTCTTCCTATCTTCTTCTCTCTCTCTCTCTCTGTCTTCCTTTCTTGTCCTCTTTCTATATATCTATCTCTCTCGAACACTCATCTCCTCTACTCTACATTACTCTTCCTCTCTTCTCTTCTCTTCTCTTCTCTTCTCTTTGCACTCTCTCATCCGTCTTTCTAGCAAGATTACGCTTTTCGTCTTCGCCGCTTTATACCGGGCGCTGTATATCGCCTCATCGCACGCGGTTACCACTCTCCCTCTCACTCTCTCACTCTCTCTCTCTTCCTCTCTCTTCCTCTCTCTTTCTCTCTCGCTCTCTGTTTCTCATACGTCGGTTATGCTTTTGAACATCGCAAAAGCTCACCGCCGTTCTTTCTTTCTCTCTCTCTCTCTCTCTCTCTCTTTCTTACTTTTTTTTCTTTCTACGAGCAATCCATTTGGGTGGTCTTCAGTGAGTGATTTTTGTTGTGATTGCGTCCAAAGAACCGGATGCATTTTGACTTTCCATATCGAAGCAAATCTTTTTCTTTTTCTTTTTTACTTTTTGTCCTTTTTCTTATTTTCTTCTTTTTCTTTTTTTTATTTTGTCCTTCCTTCTCTTTCTAAAGAATATAGCGATTGTCGTTCTGATTGCGATCAGAAGTCGATACACATTCATTTTTAGTATCGAAGTAAATCTTCTTTCTTTTTCTTTTTTAAAGAATACAAGAGATTTCTCTCTCTCTCTCTCTCTTTCTTTGTCTCTTTCTCGTAAAGTATCGATAGATAACCAATGGTGTATATATATATATATATATATACACACCATATATATATATATATATATATATATATATATATAAGTTAAGATATGTTCATGTTCTCGCGTAACACATTCCCGTGGGATCTTTAAGTATTTACGTCATAATAGACACATCACTTTTGATCTACGATGTAAGTCCGCGATACGGTATAACGTGGAGATCGTAAAAACCGTTCCCGAGGAAGGTAGAACGAAAGAAGATAAAGAAGAAAAAGGAGGAGAAAGAAGAAGAGGACGTAGAAGTAGTAGTAATAGTAGAAGAAGAAGAAGAAGAAGAAGAAGAAGAAGTAGAAGTAGAAGAAGAAGAAGAAGAAGTCCTCCTCTTCTTGCTTTCGAGAGAAAGATCGTAGGATGGTATAGGCGCGCTCGTATATAAAACGTTGCCGGTGTATGAAAAATAACAGCCACTACCTCGCCCCCTTATATCGGGCGTTAATGCTTCTACGGTGGATTGATGTTCCGCCTTTATGGGTTATTTATTTAATACTGACAAATTTCGCCCAGTGCTTTTGCCACCAGTCGGGCCCGACTCGACCATCGCCGACCGCTTCTTCTTTTATGGCATCTTTAATGGCGTTGGAGAACGAAACGGTATTTGGTATCCGTGATTCGAGGGATGCCTCTTTCTTTCTTTCTTTCTTTCTTTCTAACTCTCTCTCTATCTCTCTCTCTCTCTCTCTCTCTCTCTTTCTTTTTCTCTCTATCTATCTATCTTTCTATCTTCGAATACAACGTAGTCTACAAATACTCGTTTTCTGATCTTTCTCTCTCTCTGTCTCTCATTCTTTCATCTGTGTCTCTTTCTCTCTTTTTCATCCTTCATCATTTTTCTTATCCTGCTTTTTATTATCATTATTATATATATATATATATATATACATATATATATATATTTTTTTGTGTGTTCTCTCTCTTCTATCTTTTCTTTTGGTCAGAATTCTTATCTTTGTCTTTTTTCTTTTTTTTTTTTTTATAATTCTTCTTCTATTTCTTTTTCTTTATCCTCTAATTAATTAAAATTAACAATTGTAAATTCGTATTTATTTGAAAAGGGTTAATCGCCATTCAAAGATATTACGTGAGTCAGGCGAAGGAATGAGCGAGAACTCGAATGAACACACATACTCTCGATACTAAAATATTAAACATGTGTGTTCGGGCGGGTAGCAGCTGCCGGACTGGCAAGTAGTAACACGCGTGTACGAAAGAAGAAGAAGAAGAAGAAGAAGAAGGAGAAGAAGAAGAAGAAGAGGAAGAAGAAGAATTGATGATGATGACATCTACGAAGAGCAAGGAAACACGAAACGACGATGACCGCCGTTGGATATAAGCGTTAAAAGGAAAGATTATAATTGCTATCGCCAAGTCTTTCCAATCAACTCAAATAATAATGATGAAGTAGAGGTATAAATGCCACTGTTAAAGGCTCGAACCCATAGCCAGACTGATTCCGAGTTTAGATAGGTCGGCACTGCTCTTATCCTTTTGATACACCAGCTCGTTCGTAAGATACATCGCGATATGATGATAATAATAATAATAATAATAATAATAATAATAATAATAATAATAACGATAATAATAACAATAATGATGATAATGATGATTATGATAATGATAATAACATATCTAGATCATTTTCTTTACCGATTCGTCTTCATCGTTAATTATTAAATCATTAATGAAAACATTAAATGCTTAGTATTAATCAACGATAATTAAAAGCGATATCGTGAAAAAGAGAGAGAGAGAGAAGAAGAAAGAAGAAAATAAAAAGAAAAAAGAAAAAAAAAAAAAAACGGAAAAACAAGAAAGATACTATCATCGATAATCGGTGACATTCGATTGGTTATCATTGGCTGTAGATGTTGAAAAATCGATCGATGAAAAAATACAAAAAAAAAAACAACAACAACAACAACAAAGAGAAGAAAGAGAGGAAAGTAAAGAAAGAAAGAAAGAAAGAAAGAATGCAAAATATATTTTTAAATGTATCGAACGATTCTAACTAACTCGTTTTTTCGGACAGATGTTCGAGTGCCGTGTATATGGCCTTCTATGCAGGCTGTGCGTGCGTTGCTATCTTCGAACGGAAATGACGTGCCATAATAAACGTAGAACGGACAGACGGACGGACAGACAATTTTACCAATGACGACGACGACGATGATGATGATGATGATGATGATGATGATGATGATGATGATGATTTTACGGAGATGATATGCGCCGATAGGTATCTATCTATATCACTCTATACTATCTCTTGCCCTCTTACATCGTATGAGTCTCACAAAATTGTTTTAAAAAACGAATGATAGGTCTCTCTCTCACTCTCTCTCACTTTCTCTTCGCATGAAAACGCAAACGTCGCCCTAATGACGCCAACTGTCACTACCGCGATGAAGGTCGTCCCTTAGCTCACGTGCTCACCGATGCGTCTTAATTGCACACCGCAACTCGCTCGTTATTAATGCCTAAAGTAGCAATTATGTATGTATGCATGCTCGCAGGAAATCGTAGAGAGGGGGAAGATTTGTGGGTGAGTGGGTGGGTGGGTGGGGGGGGGAGGAGGTCCTGGCGTAAAGAACTAAGTGTTAATTCGTAACTCGATAATCTTTAAACGTTCGATCGTCATTAATCGTCTTAAATATAAGGATATTGAAAATTCTATAATAAGTTATAACGGGAGTAATAAGAGGAAAGAAAAAAATAAATAAAGAAAAAAAAAAAAAAATAGCAAGAAGAATAAAGGAAAAATTACGTTACGTTATTGAAATTCATTTTATTTCTATCAATATCAATTGCATCGCTAACGATTGATATTCAATTGAATAACATTGTTTTCACAATTTTCTAATATCTTGTTCACAATTAATAACTATCAATAAATAAAAGATAAAGCCAAAGGAATGCCTTGTGCATTATGGCATACGCATATACGTGACTAAAAATCCTACCAACACCAATGAAGAAGTAAACGTAAAATCCTTCTGGAAGTCTTGGCAGAATGGTTACGGTTTCTCAAGAAGCTTCGCCTTTTCGCCTCGAAGATATTAGATTTATCCATTTGTTTGCCGAAAGTCTCATAAATATAAGCTCCCTTTGACGGGATCCCACGGGTCTTATCCGCCGCGGTGATCTCGCGTGCGCTTCGTCTATGGAAGAGGAAACGAGGGAGAAAGAGATACTGGGAAAGAGAGAGAAAGAGATAGAGGATAAGAGGAAGGAGGGAGGGGGATTGAAGAGGGGGTTACGTTTCTCCTCCTATCTGTTGGATAAACGAAGATAGTAGAGAAAACGACGATGGAAAAGGAGACGATGATGGAAGAAGAGAAAGAGGAAGAGGGGTAGTGGTGGTAGAGGAGAAGGATGAAGTAAAGAACGGGGGAAATAGGGGGCAGGGATAGTAACCGGGAAAAGGATCGATCCTCGCGCTGCTCTGCCATCAGTATTCCCAATTAACGAGATCCTTTCATCAACCGAGCGAATATACGAAGGGGGAAACGACGCTGGGTTACGTTTATAAATATGATGATCGTAAAAGGAGGGCATTACCATCGATGAGACGGAGCAGATTTTCCAGACTTTCTTCTCTCTCATCTCTCTCTCTCTCTATCTCTCTCTCTCTTTGTCGTTCGATGTGATAGAGAGAGAGAGAGAGAGAATGTATAGGGGGATGAAATTGATGGCGACGTCACGTCACAGGCCGGAGGATCTTACAGATCGCACGGAACATAATCTAGAAGGAATAATTGATGTTCGGCTCATTGGCGTAGCCCGATACTTTGATAATCAAGAATGACGACTAAAAGTCGTGAATTTATGAAATATTTCTATTAATATTTCGATATTCGATCTTTCATGTTTACGAGTACTAAGATATTCTCTTTTTCATTTCAAATTCGAAGGGATTGACGATTGGGAAAAAGGGGGAATAAATTGAGGTGGGATAAAATGTTGTTGTTCGATCTTTCATTCGATATTTGACGTAACGCAAGTACGAAATCTTCGAAAGGACGAAATTAAATGATGAATAAAGACGATAGGATATTTTTTTTTTTTTTTGAATCTTTATTTATTTATAAATTTTTATATTAAAAAAAAAATATATATATATATATATATTCATAAGTCTTGTTTAAAGTATATACCTCGTATAGGTTTGGAAGAAGAACAGCTGAAGCTACGTTAATCTATATATACGTATATACTCTCTCTCTCTCTCTCTCTCTATATATATATATATATATATATATATATATGTAGAGGAGAGAGAGAGAGAGAGAGAGAGAGAGAGAGAGATAGATGTTGCACCAGGGATCGACGTCGGCGACATAATAGGGGGCGTTGCGAGAGCTGATCAAAGACGATGGAGCTTTGAGGAGGAAAATTGGTAAAGAGGGACTCTCTCGACGACGAGGCTACGAACGTGTGTTTGTGTGTGTGTGTGTGTTGGTATATCAAGGCCTCCTGCGTCGATCGTGTAAAGAAGAGGGAAGGAGGGACGGGAAACGAAGGAATAAGGAAGGAGGGAGAGATCGTTCGGTGATGCTGCAAGAACGAGAATGAGAGAGAGAGAGAGACAGAGAATGAATGAGAGTGAGAGAGAACACGAGACAGCATCAAAACTAATACTCCGTTATATCAGGAGTTAGAGGTGTTAGCGAATTATGTCGTTTACCGGATAAAGCCGTGCCAGAAAGGAGAAAGATTTCGCATCGAAGCTCTCTCAGCCTTTTCGAAGAAAATCGAGTATGTCTATCGTCCCTTCAACCTTCTTCTTCTCCATCTTCTTCTTCTTCTTCATCTTCTTCTTCTTCTTCTTCTTCTCCTTCTTCTATGTCCTCCTTCTTATCCCCTAACGATAAAGTTTTATCAAATTCTATCGTCGATAATAACTTCAACATTGGATTTCCGTTTTAAACTATCGTTAAATTAATTAACCATCCCTTCGTCAATACAATTAATTAATTATATACGTACAAATTTATACGTATTTTAACGAATGATAATTATTATTTAATCGTTACTCTTATTTTTCGAACGAATAAATATAAATTGTCAAGGAGAAATAAGAAAAAAGATTCCTTTTAATAGGGATACACCAAAAGGGATAAAGAATAAGAGAGAAAGAGAGATATAGAGTTAGGAGAAAGAGTGAGGTGAATGTCGTTGCAAATCATCAGCGCTACGTTACTAGCAAACGGTAATCAGTGTTCATTAGAAGTAGGAAAGCGTGTGCAAGGTTGGTAGCATGAGCTTTTCCCGTCTACGGGCTTGCCTTTCTCTCCCATTGGGAGATCTTTTCAATAACTCTTGGTCGGGTGGTAATTGGTGGTGGGTGATATCTTCTCTCTCTCTCTCTCTCTCTCTCTCTCTCTTTTCTCTTTACTTCTCAGCTTTCTCGTACTATGGCCCTCGGGTCCTCCACAATGTCGTATATAACAATATCCCGGCCCTGTCCCGTCCTGACCGCTATAGATAGAGAAACATTAAGTGCTCCGGACACACGGAAAACGCGTCACCCTTCCGTCCTTCCTGTTTCCTTTCACCCTCCCCCCCCTTACCCCTGACCCTTTCCCTTCTTCCTCCCACCCTTCGCTCCATGCCCTATCTCATTCGTTTTTCTTTCTTCTTTTGTCCTTTCCTATATCTTTCTTTCTTTATTTATTTTCTTTCTTTTTCTCTTTTCTTTTTCTATCCTTCTTCATCCATAGTATATAGAGAGTACTAACATACGCCCTGAGTTCACATTATTAGAAAAGGACAAGCAATGTGTGGGATAAGGAGGGGGCGAGGGTCGTGGGGAGGTTGTTTTCATGTAGATAAGTACCTTGTATGGTTTTCATGCAAGACGAATAAGAACGACGATGTCATCAATGAACGTAGAAAAATAGAAAAAGAAAGATTGGCCTGTTTCTCTCTTTCTTTCTCTTTCTTTCTTTCTCGCTTTCATTCTTTCTTTTTCTTTCACATATTGGCCATCGATGTCCATATCGCCCTTCTTTCATTCCATGGTATTGTGAGTAGATGTTTTTCGACAGTAGCTCTCATATCTCCTACGAGATTCTTATAGTATAGTAATTGTTTTTATATCTTATAATTTTTTTTTTTTCCGATTTATACGAAGACCCAATTGGATACTAAATTAAATCCACTTCTGTTATTTTTTTTCCTTTTTTCTTCACATAATCGATACAAAATTTTTTTAACCATACTGTGTAACATATATTTCATTTTTTTTTTTTTTTTTCCTTTTTTTTTATGTACATAATACACGTGCATGAAATCGTTCATTGTAATAATAATTAATGCTATTAAATGATACTACTGATTATTACGTAAAGATTGAAACGACACGATGCGAGATAATTTAGGCGTTCTTTTTCTTTTCTTTTCTTCTCTTTCTTTTTTTTTTTTTTTTTTTTTTTTCTTTTTGATTTTTCTTTTATCTCCAAATGGTATAATAAAAAGCTGATGTAAAAATGGTAAAATAGACGAATTGAGAGCCTCTGGTTGGAAAAGGAGCGAGAATGGGAATACGAAGTCGCAGAAAATGGTTAGGGGCTACGAACGGACGGTACATTGGGTAATAAACGTTTATATTGCGTTCAGTACGCCAGTAATGCCGATATTGGCAAGTTATTGGTTCGCTCTTACTACAACAACAACTACTACTACTACTACTACTATCACCTATCACCCTCAGTCTACGAATTGTAATCGTTTCTCTGTTATCTGTTATAAGGTTCCACCGGCAAAGTCGGACTACAACACGTAATAGTTAAGTATTAAGGGCGGAGGGTTAGGGGAGGGGGGGGAGGTTAGGGAAGGATATCTCATTCGTTAATCCGTGAAAGTATTATCTTAATGGTTTTACGTAAAGGTCAATGTTCAATCAGAAAATATCGAAGTGACGAAATAAAATAGGATCGAGCTCGATCTTATCCTCCAATGAATTGTTCCTTTTTGTTTATTTTTTTCTTTTGATCTAAAAACAAAAAAAAAAAAAAGAAAAAAAAAAAGAAAGAGAGAGAGAGAGATAGAGAGAGAAATCCCTTTGATTCCGATCGATCGAAAATCTCCAAGAGATTTATTTACGACGATAAATAGTTAGAGATAAAATCATGAATGAAACCCGTAACACCGGGTATACTTTATTTATTAGAAATAATCTTTTCCTTTCTCTTATGGAAGATATGGCTTATTCGAAGAGCGAAGCGTAAAAAAAAAAAGGAAAAAAAATGAGAAAAAGAGAGAGAGAGAGAGAGAGACGAAGGAAAAAGAGTAGAAGAAAGCTTTGCTCAAAGCTTTCTTCTTACCGAGTAGGATACTATCCACAAGACCCAATCAACTGATATCGCGAGGCTTAAGCCGCCCCAAGAGCCGCAACTCCTGATACGACGGTAGTTCGACGATGGTTAGACGGTTTGATCACGAGTTAGTGGCTTCGAGATGGCGATGTGGAAGAAGCGTAAGAGAGAGAAAGAGAGAGAGATGGTTTAGAAAGGAAGGAAGGAAGGAAGAGAGAGCCCAAGCCGACTTTATGTCGGTACGTAAGCCGGTTATAGGCGCTGCCGATGTTATTTGATGGCCAAATGCACTCCAGCAACGCTAAGGTTGCTACCCAACCAGCACTACCACCACCACTACCACCACCACCACCTTTTTCTTCTTCTTCTTCTTCTTTTTCGCCTTTCTATCCGATCTCTATCGTCCGGCCAACATTTTCCCCGTTACACCATCCCTTCTATATCCTATCCTCACTATGTACTACCCCACGACGCCTCTCTCTTTCTCCTCTTTCTCTTTATTTCTCCTTCTTTAGATCTTCTCTTAGTTTCGACGTTAAACATGAAGAAATAATGCTTTCCGTGTATAACGACGTCGATAACACGTAACTGTATATAATTGAAAAAATTTATAAAGGAAAGAAAAAAGAAATTAAATCAAAAAACAAAAAAAAAAAAAGAAAAGAAAAGAAAAAGATATCATCACACACGTCACTGTTAAAGAGTACTCGATGATAGAGAGAATAGTAATAATACTTAAAAGTGGAAGAAAAAGAAGAGAGAGAGAAGGATGTTGGAAGCAAGTAAAGCAACGATACTGCCACGATAGGGAAAGGGCAAAAAAGGTAAGCAAGAGAGAGGAAGGAACGAGAGGGAAGGAAAGGAGGGATAGAGGAGTAGAAGAAGGGTAACAAAAGGGGTGGCTGAGAAAAGAGATCCACCTCCTTCACCTGCCTCTCCAACGCACCCTGCCTCGCGCTCGGCCAAGCACAAAACGTGCACTGCGTTTTCCACTTCTACCCTTCTCTCAGCCAAACAGCCAAGCAACCAAGCAGGCAGGCTGGCAGGCAGGCAGGCAGGCAGGCAGGCAGGAAGGCAGGCAGGCAGCCCAGCCAAGCCCTTTCGCGTATTAATACCTAACCGCGTGCCCGTAATACTTAATGAATTCTTTGGCAAGATCAAAAAAAAAGCTCCGCCAAGCCGATATATCGTCGTTGCTACTGCTGCTGCTGCTGCTGCTGCTGCTGTCGACGATTACGACGACGACGACGACGATGACGACGACGACGACGACGATGACGAGCTGAAGCATTTTTTTAAGCGTGCCAAGCGAAATTGAACGACGATATTTCTGCTACGATTTAACGATGACGTGCCACCTCTCTCTCTCTCTCTCTCTCTCTCTCTCTCTCTCTCTTTCTCTTTATTTCTTTCTTTTTTTTCTCTTGTCTTTCGTTTCACCCCTCTGTCCTTCGTTTCTCTTAACGAGGCACGTTCAGCAAAGTCCCCTTTCCTATTCCCTCTATCTGTCCTCCTCTTCCTCCTCCTCCTCCTTCACCTTCTCCTCTTTCTCCTCCTTTTTCTTCTTCTCCTCCCTTTCCCCCTTTTCCTCTTTCTTTCTAACAGAAGTGAGTCAGGGAATATGATGTTCCTCTTCAACCCTCCGTCTTCTCTTTCTCTCTCTCTCTCTCTCTCTCTCTCTCTCTCTTCTCTCTACGTACGAATCTTCACAGAGAGATTGTAGGTGTCAGTTTAAAGGGCTTACCAACGTTACTCGTATTAATGAATGGATGGATAAGTGGGAGGGGTAAATTGGGGGATGAGGGTCGATACGTTAAACGTCCAATGTAAACTCATTCGATTGTTCAATCTTAAAATAATCCTAAATCAAATGAATAATATTCGATTATAATGATTTTACGATAATTATAAAGAATTTCTTTTCATTTGCAATCGTACGATTGCAAAATATGAATTAAATTATATGATATTACATACGTTTGTGAAGGAATAGAAAAAAAAAAAAAAACGAATTCAATCTTGGAGATAATTAAATGTCTAGGATCTTGCTAAAATGTCTCAAATCTCTCTCTCTCTCTCTCTCTCTCTCTCTCTCTCTCTCTCCCTTGCTCACTTTCTAAGGACGATAGAAAGAAAAGGAGGAAACACATAGAAGAAAAAAGAAAAAAAAAAGAGAAAGGAAGAAAAAAAGGAGATAAAGAAAAAAGATACGAGACGTAGGTTTTCGCTTGATTAGCAAAATTCAACGTGATTTGCGAGACGTGACGTGTTATAAGAAAAGTACGAAAAGCTAGCTAACCTAGGAGAAACCTAGTTTCTTTCTTCGGTCGAATAAAGAGAATAGAAGATAGTAGTGTACTCGGTTAAATGCGAATATACTAGAGAGAATTGGCTGCGACTGCATGCCTTAGGGTGATTGGGAGTTATGACTCCTAAACCGTGCTCCAGGGCGTTGGAAAGACTTGACACAGGTCAGATACCGGCCTCGTAAAATGTTATGAGAATTAATGTCACCCTCTGTCCGCGTCCGACATTACCTTCTAACCCACCCAACACAACTTTGACTCCCTCTTCTCTATCCTCCACCTTTCTCATCCCACCTCCCAGATCTTCTTCTAACCCTCGAATCATAAGTCCCGAACAGCTTTCTTGCGTCCATGCGTTTCGACGTTTCACATCGACTTGATTTCTTCACTTTTTTTCTCATTCATTCATTCATTCATTCATTCATTCATTCCTTCATTCGTTCGTTCGTTCATTCATTCATTCATTCATTCGTTCGTTCGTTCATTCATTCATTCGTTTATTCATTCATTCATTCATTCATTCATTCATTTATTTATTTATTTCTGCTTAAATCATCGTTCTCTCTTTCTCTCATTCTAACTATTAATTGTAAATTAATTTCTTTTTATTAATAGTAATTATTGTTATAATAAATTTCTATATTTTTATATTACTTATTAACGTATCACGATTGTTAAATAACAAAAAATTATTGAAACGATAAATACTTAATAATATTTATCATCTTTCAAAAATACAACGAAATTAATAATATTATCGTTCTCTCGTATATATAATCGTGCTTTGATTCCTTCTTATCAATCCAATAGAACGTTTTCAATGTGATCACTTTTGATATGGAATAATAACCGGAATCATTTTGAAATTATATACTTCCCGGAAATGTTTATCCATCGAATCGTAACTATTAAAGATTAAGTCTGAATAGTTTAGATTTAAAAGATTTCTTTTTTAAATAATTATAATATAAAATAAAGGAAATAAATGAACGAATGAACGAGATAGAGAGAGAGAGAGAGAGAGAGAGAGAGAGAGAAAGAGAAAGAGAGATAAACATCATACAAAGATTCGAACGAAAGCAATCTTTCAATCCTTT
This sequence comes from Vespa crabro, assembly GCF_910589235.1. NCBI lineage: Eukaryota > Metazoa > Arthropoda > Insecta > Hymenoptera > Vespidae > Vespa > Vespa crabro. The sequence continues at coordinate 4,048,761 of NC_060970.1, read as the reverse complement.
TCAATATCGTTCGACGACATAATATCCTACACAACACAGCTATATATACATATATATATATATATATATATATGTATATAGAGAGAAGAATTTGCACGTAAAATGGCACGTAAGGAACGCGCGCGCTCTCGAAAATTGATTCGATCATCGTCGAACGCGTACAAATGCTCGCGAGACGGTCTATAAATAGTGGCACCGATGATGGAAGGTTCTAAACGAGATGATATGGCCTCTGATCGACCCAATCAATGCATCCACTAAATCATCGTCTAAACTGACGGCCGCAACACGCCGCGGTTAATATACACACGACGATAGAACGCTGGTGGGCGACCGGAAGAATCCACTCATCCAACGATTGCCGATGCATTGCGTCTTTATGAGGCTATGTTACCCGTTAATTCTCTCTCTCTCTCTCTTTCTCTCTCTCTTTCTCTGTCTCTTTCTCTCTCTCTATCCATCTCTCTCATTCTGTTCTATCGGAAATCTTGAACTCGAAAATCATCAACGATACGTTACGATCGTCGATCTTTATTATTTATTATTCTTCCATCGTAAAGAATTATTCATTGAAGATAAATCAATGATCTATGACGATTCAAAAATATGAAAATTTATTTTACGCATTGGGGGATCTTTTTTTTACCTGTACTTGTTTTTTTTTTCTTCTTTTCCTTCTTATTTAGTTTTCTTTATTTCTTTTCTTTCTTTTCTTTTCTTTTCTTTTATTTTTTTTTTTTGATTTTTTTTACACTTACAAAGAAAGAGAGAGAGAGAGAGAGAGAGAAACATTCGTCGTGTTTTATTTTTTTCGGGTCACTCTTTTTTCGTTCGGCGAAACTTTCTAATTAAGCTTTCTCAAAGTCGAAGTGGAATCCACGAGCTCTTTCGTTACCAATTAATTAGCACATCTAGTGAGAATCGATGGCGACACCCTTCGAACGATCGTAAGGGGTGAAAAAAGAGTGTGAGTTAGATTGAGAGAGACAGAGACAGAGAGAAAGAGGAAAAAAAAGTTCAAACAACGATGTGGTCTACTCATTCGAAGGGATCGAAGGGCAAAGAAGGGCTGCCGCGGCGGCGGTGGCGGCGGCGGCGACGGACGAACTGATTGCGCAGGGAGAGAACGAGCAATTTAATTAGTAGAAAAACAAAGGTTACAACAAGCGCCTATCGGTATCGGCGCCACGATATATTTTTTTCTTTTTGCTTTTTTTCTCTTTTTTTTTTTTCCTTTTTTTTTCTTTTTTTTACATACATACGTAACATAACGTTCGAGTAAATCTACCATCTATTCTCTTCTTTCTCTCTCTCTCTCTCTCTCTGTTGGTCTGTCTCTCTGTCTATCTGTCTCCCTTTCTCTGTCTTTTCTCTTCTTCGCCACCCTTTTCTCTCTCTCTCTCTCTCTCTCTCTCTCTCTCTCTTTATCTACACGCGTACGCGACCCCTCCCGCGATACTCTTTCTCACTCTACGACGGCTCCAATATTTTCAAATTAGCGCGTGAATGATTTTTTTCCCTCCCCCCCTCCTTCCTTTTTTTCTTCTCTCTTTTTTTTTTCGACGAAACAAAGCGTTCTTCGCCTCCCGCCGTTCCACATTTTAATCAATATACCATTCTCTCCATCCCCTTTCTCACCCTCTTCCTCGGAACGACGCGTCTCTCTACTCTACTACTCCCTATGTCGGCGTTCGCGCCATCGTTCTACCTACGACCATCACCATCTTACCCTCCTTTCACCTCCCCACTTCACCTCCCTCCCTCCCACCCCTGCTCACCGTTCTGCCTTTAGGTCTCGATAAAAATTAATATTAGGATCCGTGTTTCTTCATACAGAAAATATTCGATGTGTCCTCCTCCTCCTCCTCCTCCTCCTCCTCCTCCTCCTCCTTCCCCTTCCCCTTTCGATTGTACAAGGTATTGCCTCTTTATTGGCCCACGGTATGTATTCGCCTATTATTTTCCGGACGCCTGTTGTTCATTCCTTCCATCTCTCTTTTCATTCACTCTATAACTTTCTCTCTCTCTCTCTCTCTCTCTCTCTCTCTCTCTCGCTCGCTCGCTCGCTCGTTCTGTCTTTCCATCTATCTCTCTCTATCTATCTTTAACTCTCTCGTTTTCATGAAACATCTCCTCTACAATATGAATAACACATTCTACTCGTTTACACTTCTACCTTTTGGAGAGTACATACGCCAAATTTCTGTTTTTACGCGATAGATACATTTTCGAGGGTGTACGGTTGCAAAAGAAAAAAGATAAAAGAAGAGAAAAAGGAAAAAAAAAAAAACAATGGAGGAGAAAAAAAGAAATGATACATCGCGATATACGCGAAAAATAGATTCGATTGTTTCCGGACTTAAAATATCAACGGGACAAAATAAAATATAACATCGGGACATGGGGTAGAAGGTAAAAAAAAATCATATCATAGTCTTTCATTGCGATACCATTTTATTTCGCAAAGAATTATATCACACGCGTGAACGTGTAATATACGAATGGGAAGGGGAGGAAGGAGGAGGAGGACAAAAAGAAAGAAAGAAAGAAAACGACGTATTGCGTAAGATAAATTTATCGCTTGACTGATTGAAAAGAGATAAAACGCGTTCTTAATTAATAAACGAATACAATATAGTATCGTTGATATTATGAATTAAAATGATATATTATACGTGTAAAATTGTATTCCATTCAATTATCATTCGACGAGGTCGTCATTCGTGAAAGACCACCCCTCTCACCTCCCTCTCCCTCTCCCATCCCTGTCGGTTATAATTAGTAATTTGTGTAATAAATTTAAGGAAAAGAATAAGAAGGAAAAAGAAGAAGAAAAAAGAAAAAGAATTATTCTTCATTGCGAATGTCATGAGATCGTTGGTTAGAAAACGGAAAATAAGAAATTATCTTGTCTTTCACGGATAGCGAACTCGATATTCCAAACTCGTCGTCTCGCTCAACTCAACCCTGGAATTATCTCGAAGGGTGGCCGCCCTGCAAAGAATTAAGGCTTCTTCTTGCGGCATAAAAAATCTGTGTAATCAATTATCGAACCTTTTACCCCATATTTCACGGCCAATGAGTCGGCACCCCCTCTCTACTCCTTTAAACGTTCCACCAAGCCGACTCTGCCGACGACCCTCCCTCGACACTTTTTACTCGTGATCTCTTTCTTTCTCCCCCTCTCCACCACTCCCATCCTCTTCCTTTATCTTTCTCTCTCTCTCTCTCTCTCTCTCTCTCTGTCTCTCTGTCTCTCTTTCTCTTTCTGTCCCCCGTTCTACAACCCCTCCTTTCCCTCTCTTCTTTCTTTCGATCTACCACTCTCATTCCGTCTTTGTCTTTCTACTTCTTAAAGCTTGTTCGTCTTTATGTCGCCCCTTACTTTTTAAAAAACAAAGAAGCTCCCTCCCTCCCTTCCTCCCTCCCTCTCTCCCTTCCTTCACGACTATAGAGGGATTGTGATAGAACAACACCTGAAACATAAAATTTCAATTAATCATTATTCATTCCGTTAATTATAACCATTAAACTCGACGATTATAATATTATTGTCCTTGTAATTTCAATGACGATTTCAAAAACGCACACAACCCCATATATATATATATATATATTCTGATAACAATTACATCTAAGATTTCTTATATAGAATATAAACGTTAATATCGTATTTATATTATACGAAATATCTTTTAATATTTTATTTCATTATTTGATACATCAAAACATGATCTGTTAATATAGCTAATCGTTCGATATGTTTATTTAAATATTTTCTCGATTGGCCTTTGATAAATATTATTGATTTATGATAAAAATGAAATGTATCATTTGACAGCGTGAATGGGTGAATGGTTGGGTATGTGAAAGAGGGATGGGAAGGGGAGAGGCTTAATGCTTATTCCTTTTTTATTTTTTTTTTTTTATGTTATTTTTTTCTCCTTTTTTTTCCTCCTTCTTCTTCTTCTTCTTCTTCTTCTTCTTCTTATCCCGTAACTATCTATCTCTCTTTTCTTTCACGTTTTTCTTTTACTTTTCGTCGACGAGTTAAGAGAGACAGAGAGAGAGAGAGAGAGACATAGAGGAAAAGATTATAGAAAGGAGGTGGAACAAAGAGAAAGAAAGAGAGAGAGAGAGAGAGAGGGAAGAGAGTTCTTTGTGTTTGAGATATCAAATATTTATTTTCTTAAATAACGCAGAGATCCTCTGTAGGGCCGGGGATCGCGAGTATTTTTACCCTTAATAAATTATCAACGATTATTGGCCGCATTTGCCTGGTCGCGCCGGTTCTCCTCTTCTTTCTATCTTCTTATTATTTCCTTTTCCTTTCGACGTTTTCCTCAAACTCATCCCCCTCTTATCCCCTTTCATTCCCCCTTCTACCGCTATCTCTCTCTCTCTCTCTCTTCGTTTCTTACTCGTTTCTTCCTTCCATCCCCCTTTTTAGAAAGGCAAGTCGAGCGGAAGCGATCCTCTTATCCTCGATGTTTATGCATTCGTAGGGAATAATTCTTATTTTCTTTTATACTCTCTCTCTCTCTCTCTTTCTTTTTTCAATTTTCTTCTTTTTTGTATGTCTCTCTCTCTCTTTCTCTTTCTCTCGTTCTTTTATTATCCCTACCGTACCTTATAAGACACGGCGAAGAAATTACCTGATTAACTATTACAGAAAAATTTACAAGAAATATTTTTGTATATATATATATATATATATATATATATATATATATATATATATATATATAAATATGTCGAATCATTTATCAATGATCTTTGCGAGAATAGATTTCTTTTTAAAATTCGATTAAAATCGTTAATTGTTATCAAAACGATTTGTACAATGTCAAGGAAAAAAAATAAAAGGTATATATATATATATATGTCATCATAAAGACGTACGAAGTGTACGTAACAGGCCGCAAGTAAAATCCTTTTTGATTGCCTAACAAATTGAGGAGTAAAAAAAAAAGAAAAAAGAAAAAAAGAAATCGAAAAGAGAAAAAAAGGATAAAAAGAGAAGAGAAACAAAAACTACGTCGAAAAAATAAAAATAAAAAAAAAAAAAAAAGGAGAGAACAAGTAAAAGAAGGAAGAGAAAATTCAGCGGAAAGTGCGAGGCAGTCGAAAAGAGACAGAGAGAGAGAGAGAAAGAGAGAGAGAGAGAAGCCGAAAAAAAAAATATATATATATATATATATATATAAAAGGAAAGAAAATGGTAGTTGTTGGGATTGAGATAGACGAAGACAGAATTAGAGTTAGCGAGAGTTAGAGAAAGTTAGAAAAAAGAGACCGAGATAGAGAGAGAGAGAGAGAGAGAGAGAGAGAGAGAAAGAGAGTAGTAACAGCAGAGTTGGAGGAGGGGTTGGGGAGAAAGGGATAAAGGTGGGTAAAGCGCGGAGTTCCCACAGCTTTAAAAACTACTAAGCATTCCGCGTGTTTGTTTGAACGCGCACAATACCATTAGAAGTGCCTTTTAACCCCACCGTTGTTACCGTCATCGTCGTCGTCTGCGTCGTCTACGTCGTCGTCGAGACCAACCAACTCCCTTCTCCGCAAGCACCTACTCTTTTCCCATTCCTTTCTATCCTTTCCTTTTTTTCTCTTGCTCTTTCTCTCTCTCTCTCTCTCTCTCTTTCTCTCTTCTTCAGCCTCTTCTCACGATGGAAAACTCTGTGTCGGGCAAAGCGCAAGTCGGCAAAGCGCATTCCTATACTTGGTCTTCGCACACTATCAAAACATTACTAACACCGTTAAACATTTCCAGATTTCCAGGAGAAGTAAACATACGCCGGCGTTACACGCGTACTACTACTACTACTACTACTACTACTACTACTACTACTACTACTCTCTTTCTCTCTCTCTCTCTCTCTCTCCCTCTGTCTCTCTGTCTCTCGACTTTAACCCACCTGCGACCTACCTACCTACCTACTACCTCTCGTCTCGACCGAAGTCATAACGTTTGTTTTCATGCTTACTTTGCGTTCGCCGAACGAAAAAATCTCCAAGTACCTCCTCCTACTAACAGCAGTCGCGAGACGGAGAAACCTCCTCCTCCTCCTCCTCCTCCTCCTCCTCCTCCTCCTTCTACTCCACCTCCTTCTCCTTTTCACCTCTTTCTCCTCCTCCTACTGCTGTGAAGAGAGAGGGAAAGGAAAGGGGTTGAGGAATTCGAGAAGATTTCTTCGACGATTTTTATTTCCTTATATTTATATATATTTATTATTTATTTATTTATTTATTTATTTATATAAATAAATATATATATATATCATTTGAAGAAATAGATAATTATTATTAATTGTTACTTTTATTCTATACTTTCATACATTAATAATTAACAAAGCTTCGTTATTATCTTTAAGATAAATGATATCGATCATGCGAAACGATAATCAATAATCAATTCGATTTTCATATATAATTCGTAATATAAATCAATGTGATGGAAGAAGAAGAAGATGAAGAAGAAAAAAAAAAAAGAAAAAAAAATTATTTTTCAAAAGTATTAAAACGATCGTTATCAATCGAATTAAGAACGAAACGATAAACGAATTATTATTAACAATATTGTTACGAAATAATGAATCGAAGAGTGAGAAGAAAAATAAACCTGATGATTTGTTAAACATCCAAAAGAAAAATGTGTAGGATACTTTAGCAATACCAAAAGAGAACCGCGGAATCTCTGAACTGAATCCTCTTTTAGATCCTCCCTCCCTCCCTCCCTCTCTCTCTCTCTCTCTCTCTCTCTCTCTCTCTCTCTCTCTGTTTAACGTTTCTGAAAACTTTGTTTAAATTTTTCGTCGGAGTTGGCGTTAGTGTGTAAGAGCGCGCGCGCGCGAGATCTTTGTACAGTATCTACGTCCGATGGAAAAAGTAAGATAAAAGGGACGACGTATTATTCCGTAGATATACAAAATACAAAGGAGAATCTCTCTCTCTCTCTCTCTCTCTCTCTCTCTCTTATTTTCTTTCTTTCTTTTAAAGTGGGAGAGAGAGAGAGAGAGAGAGAAAAAAAAAAGGGGGCAAAAAAATCCAAGCGAAAAGCTCGATGAAACTTTCAAACGAATCGTCGGGTCGGTTCCGTCCTTAGCAACTTTTTTCTGTTCCATCATCCATCCTTTTCCTTTATGCATGCCAAAGATTCTTTTTTAACTTTTAAGTCGCGCGCGACTCGATGACGATATTTGTCGTAAAATTTTACAACGTCAGAAATTGTTATTAAGTGATATGAAATAAAGAAAAACGACGTAACGTTATATATATATGTATATATATATATATATATATATATATATATATATATATGTATATATATAAATATATATTATATATTGGACAAAGGAATAAAAAAAAAATAATAATAATAATAATATACGTACGTACCTATCCACGTATGTATTATATGTACTTTGTCTTTCGTAGTTTCGTGGATTCCATGTAATTAATTAGAATTTCTGTAAGAGGCGGTAAACTCGCAACTCGTGTAGAAACGTACAGGCGAGTGTTGTTTATATAAAAATGAATCATATTTTATGTTCGAAAGAGCGGAAAAGAGAGAGAGAGAGAGAGAGAGAGAGAGAGAGAGAGAGAGAGAGGGAGAGAGAGAGAGATGGAAGAGGATGAAAAAGGAGACGAAGAGAAACGAAAAGGAGAAGAATTTGCGAAAAAGAATGGATGAAAAAGAGAGAAAGAGGAGGAGGAAGAGGAGGAGGAGGAGGAGGAGGAGGAGGAGGAGGAGATTGGGGAAACGAAAAGGCGAGAAGGAGAGAAGGAAAATAGCCAACGCGAGTAGCTCGTACAAAAACCATGAGAAAAACAAAGCGTACCGTCAGCGAATTAAGAACGATATTTTAACGCTCGACTTAATTGTATTAAATTACGAATAAAGGTAGGTAGGTAGGTAGGTAGGTAGGTAGATAGGTAGGTAGGTAGGTAGGTAGGTAGGTAGGTAGGTAGGTAGGTAGGTAGGTGGTGGTGTAGATTGGTGGTGTAGGTGATGTAGGTGGTAAATGGAAAGAAGAGTAGAGGGGAAATGATGAAGAAAATATGAGAGCGGAGAGAAAGGAGAGGAACAAAGAGACAGGCGTGGTTCAATTTCAACGAGATTTCTGGATTTCACGTTATATCCACTTTCTTTTGCTTTTTCTTTTTCTTTTTTTTTTTTTTCTTTTTTTTTTTTTTGTTGTTTTTTCTTTTCCGTTTATTTTTTCTCTCCCTCCAACCACCTCTCACCCTCTCCCTCTTCCCACTTGGCCCTCTCCAGTAAATCCAGAAAATAAGAAATTGTAATTAAGTCCGAATAGATGATCGAAGATATAATTTCGTCGAAGTAGATTTTAATTTGCTATTTCGAAAGGAGAGGAAGAAAAAAAAGAAAGAAAGAAAGAAAGAGAAAAAGAAAAAGAAGGCAAGAAAGTAAGGAAGAAAAGAAGAGAGAGAAAAAAAAACACAAACTTAATTATCAAACATAATTGTGAATACAGTATTTATGATATTGTAATTATCGCTTATTGTTATTACGACCAAAGTTGCGTAAAAAATTTTAAATAGTTATTATACGAAATAATAAGATATAAACGGTAGATATAAACGAAACATAGATTAACAAAGAATTGTCGTGAAAATAATGGTGAAAGAAAAGATATATGTATGTGTATGTGTTTGTGTGTGATCGTGATAAATTTTGAATTTAATCGTATCGAAAGTATTTTCTTTTTGTTCGTGTGTACGTGTATTTCCATTGTTTATCTTTTCTTTTTTTTTTTTCTTTTTTTTTTTTTCTTTTTCTTTTATAATTTCTCAATCTCGGCGTGATGAAATTTTCTGTGATTATCCAAGGTCACTTGACCCTTAAAATATTTATCACAATCCTCGCAATAATAACGATGCCTGTTCTCGTGACACTTTAAATGCTTATTAAGAAGATCCTTTCGTGCAAACGTTTTCTCGCATGACGTGCACGGAAATTTATCGGGATTAACGTGGAAAGTATTGTGTCGTGTTAGATTGTCTAACCTTGTATATTTTTTCGTACAAATGTCGCACGTGAACTTGGTCCTTTCCAAATGGCATTTCTGATGATAACGTAGATACCTCTTACGTGCGAAACTCTTTTTGCAAACGCAACAAACGATTTGATTTGTCTCGTCCATCTTACCGTCCATGTGTTCGCTTAGTTCAAAATAATTTGAGAATTCGTCATGGCAAAAAGGACAAATAGGCTTTTTCAATTGCTGCGGATATTGCTGTTGCTGTTGCACTTGTTGCTGTTCCTCTCGATAATGTTGTTGTTGTTGTTGTTGTTGTTGCTGCAACTGCATCAATTGCTGTTGTTGCTGTTGTTGTTGTTGTTGTTGTTGCTTGTTCTTTTGAATATTCTCTAAAAATGTTGGATCAGTCATGATCTTATAAAGGAAAGTATCCTTTAATTTATCATCCGGATCGATTGACGATGAATACGAGGAGGGATCATCAGGATTTTCAAAACTATCCATCTCCTCGTTTTCATTAACTTTAACATTCCCAACGGATTGAAGGTTACAATCGCGAATAGATAAATCTATTACTTCCAAATCGTTCTTCTCATCTACGATTGGGAATTGCTTCGTTTTTTCTATGGTGTACCATTTGAAACATTGACAGGTCGATGGTCCAGCTACCGCGTCAACGAAGAACGTTTCGTTCGACTGAAATGAATTTTTAATCATATTTAAGTATAATATATATATATATATATATATGTATATGTAATATTAATTTTATTCAATGTCAATTAATTTATAAGAATGAAAATAATGATTATCTAGTTAAATATATATATATATATATATATATATATATATGTATATATATATATATATATATATATATATATATATATGTATATATATATATATATATATATATATATATATTATATATATATTTATTTATTTATTTATTGAAGGAAAGGACACGATAGAAAATGACAAAATTATTGCTTGTTAAAATTAAATTTTGAGGAGAAAAAAATGTATATATGTAAGATATATATTTATATATATGTATGAATGTATATATATATATATATATATATATATAGCAAATGTATATATATATATATATATATATATAGCTGTGCGTGGAACGCGTACAGGTTTCTTATTTATGTATGTCATTGGAAGGACGCCAGCGTAACCTTACATATACAAAGGCATTTAGGTGAATCGAGTGTGAACGACATTTACTGTAATATATTTGCCAGCTGTCAAACATGATACCTCTCTCAATTCTGACACGTCTTTCATTCTCAGAGAATCGCTCGAAATTACATTCTCCTCACGATTATTTTCTATTGAATTCATGGAATTCGCATTTTCGGAGCTCGACGTGGCACTTAAGTCATTTTGTAAGATCATATGTCTCGGCACGGTCTTCACCCTCATCTTATGTCTGAATGGAAACATAAATGGAGAAAAGAAAGAAAGAAAGAAAGAAAGAAAAAGAAAATAAAAAAAAAAATAAAAAAAAGAAAAAAGTGACATAGTACGTTAATAATTTTTAACAATATACATTACGATCATATATAATGAAAAAATAACAGGGGATATAATATTTGAATGAATATATTTATTCGATTTGAAAATATTTACCTAATCCGCGACAAATAAATATCAGGTAAAACTCTCGTACTTCCTTTTCTTTCGTTTTCTTTTTTTTTTTTTTTTTTTTTTATTATTTTCTTTTTTTTTCAATTTTTTTTTTTTTCCTTTTTTTTAAGAGCAGTGGAAAGAGGATAAAGAAAAATCTTTCACACTTATCGTTCGCACTTATCGTTCTTGCGTGAGTCTTCACACATACACACACCCACGCACACATCCACATACACCCTTACATATACACACACACATATACATACATATGTACGTACATACATACATACATACATGCATACACATACACACGCGCGCACATACGGACACGCACACACAGACACAAACAAGCGCGCGCGCGCGTACGAAAAAGAACTATCGAAAAGTATTTATTATAATATTAATTATTCAAGATTTATCTTAATCATTGTATCGTAATACGCATTGCGTTTAACTCGATTAATAAAGACACACACACGTTAATGATCCTATCGAGACGACCGACGAAGATCAACTGACATTCTCCATACGACTTATCGCGTCCTTCGCGAGTTAGAATGACAACAGAAAACTTCCCAAATTCAATGTCCTTATTGATGCGAGGTTATTGATCAAAGAGAGTATTTACTTTTTCTATAACGCTCTCGCACGCACATATACACACACACACACTCAAACACTTTTATATTTCACACACGCTTTTGTATTGTCCTACATACGTATGTACATTTGTATGTTATATGTATGTATATTTGTATGTATATATATATATATATATATACATATAATATATCGTAGCAAATCATAGTAAATCGTATAGAGACATTATTACTCCTCTTTTCAATATTTCGAAAGAGAACAAAAAGAAAGGGGAAAAGAAAGGAAGTAAGAAAGTTAAGGAAAAAGAAAAAAAAGAGAAAAGAAAGGAGAAGGGGAGAGTAATGAAAAACAAATAAGAAAGAATGGACCTTTTTTCAAAGCTACAAATCCGTTCTTAATACCATGCAAATAAACAATAATGAATCGATTAATAACTTTATCGATAACCATTCAATGATTATATACAAAGCTATACATATATATATATATATATACACACGTATATATGTATGCATATGATTGTATATGTACAATATGTTGAATGAAAGAAATAAAATAAAAAGGAAAAAAAAAAAGAAAAAAGAATGAATGAAGCGTCAGAGCAATATAGAAAGGCCGTATATCCATTAAGAAAGACAGAGAAGGAGAGAGAGAAAGAGAAAGAGATAAAGGAGAGAAAAAAAAAGGTGAAAGTCTGACGGATAAGGAGGTTAGAGGTGGGAGGAGGAGGAGGAGGAGGAGGTAGTAGGGGTCAAACATAAAAATGGACAAAAAGCGGAGTCGATGTTTATGAGCGATGTTCCAAGGAAGCACCACCCGCTCCTCCTCCCTCCCTCCGCCGCCGCCCCCCCCCCAGTGTACTGCTGCCACTACCGCCGTCGTAGTACTGCTGCCATCAACCAGCACCCCTTTCTCTCGTCTCTCTTTCTCATTTGGTCGTTAATACGGCATAAGGAAGAGGAGAGCGAGCCAGGAGCCAGGGTTAAAGCGAGGGTGAACCGAGGATTTTTAATTGTAGTTCACTCGGTATAAGGCTACGCTCGACCCAGTCGGTATTGTCATACCGAGCAGCGCTTTTCTTTATTTCCCCAGTGGCTGGATGAGGTTATACATTTTTTTTTAACTACGGCAATGCCTCCGTCTTCTTATTAGCAAAGCTAATTGGAAATACAAATGGTTATTCACGGTAGTAAGAAGGAAGGTCGTCCGCGAGAAGATCGGTCCTGGTGAAATAGAGAGAGAGAGAGAGAGAGAGAGAGAGAGAGAGAGAGAGAGAGAGAGAGAAAAGAAAACGAAAAGTCGAGAAAGGACGAGGAGAGGAGTGGAGAGGAGGGGGTTGGTTTGGCGCACTTGTGCGTATTAAGCTTGTATTTGCCCCGGATAATTAGGACTTTTTCCCGGCCAATTCGGATGAATAATTGATTTTTCTTCTTCCCAGTCGTTCCCGAAAGTCCGAATGCCCGTCGCTCTTTCGAATGACAATCACTCAGAATAAAAAAAAAAAAAAAGAAGAAGAAAGAAAGAAAGAAAAAAAAAAAGAAAAAGAAAAAAAGGAAGAAAAGAAGAAAAACGAAGGATAGAGATATATAGAGATAAAAAGAAAGAGGAGATCCTTTCGGATGAAATATTCAATGACCGAGTCGGTCGGTCGATGCCTAAACCCACCACCTATCGTGCGGAAGGAATCAGATAGGATGGATGGGAGGGGTTGGTTTCGAATGTTACGAACATTGGAAATACTATGGGGGTAATAAGTAGCAAGTAGAACGAGGGTTCTCTTCTCATCAAATGTAAAAATATTCCTTCTTATCGTTTGTGTTGATTCGATAAGAAAACGAAAGAAAAAGTAGAGATAAAGAAGAAGAACAAGAAGAAGAAGAAGAAGAAGAAAAGAAGAAATAAAAGAAAAAATTACGAACTGTTTAAAGTAAAATTCTGTAAGCTATATTTGCTATAATCTCAAATAAAGAATAATTTATTTATCAATCCTTTCTCTCTCTCTTTCTCTCTCTCTCCTTCTTAATCCCATCTCGTGAATGGCTTTATTATAGAAATATTTTTTATTATTATTATTATTATTACTTTTTTCGTTTTTGTTCCCTTTTCTTTACTTCTTGGACTTAGTTTCAATATATATACACACACACACATTCACACACACACACACACACACACACACACACTAATGCGCGCGCTCTTTTATTCGCGTAATAGATTTCAAAGACGCGAATCGAGTATCAAAAGATATATCGACTCCGAGAGAGGTGAGGAGTAAGATGGTAAGAGTAAGAAAAATAGAAGAAGTGAAAGGAGGACAGAGAGGTGAATGGGACAGTGGTGGGAGGGGTGAGGGGTCGAAGGAGTCAGTCAAACGTTAGTGGTTGTGAGCAATCTCTAAGGAGTATTTCCTCCTCCATTTTTTTTTTCTTTTTTCTTTTTCTTTTCTTCCTTTTTTTTTTTCCCTTCGTCGCGAAAGAAGGAAAATGCCCGCGGCGGACCTGCTAACTTTTTTTCATCAGCATTTTACGGTTATAACCGGGCATTAATAATGCACATGCTTAATATAAAGGAGAAGCCCGCGAGTCTCCGTCTAATAAACTGGAAGAATGCTTTATAACCGGCCGCGGTTTCGGCTCGAGAACGATACCTAGCTAGCTAGTAGGTATCTAAGGATAAGGGAGAAGTAGGGAGGAAGAAAGAGGAGGAGGTGGAAGAGGAGGAGGAGAAGGAGAAGGAGGAAGAAGATCGTCGAAGGGTGGTAGTTGCTTTCTCTCGCTCCTTTATATCCCGCAAAATAGCCAATCTTTCCAGCTCGCGTCGAAGGAAAGTGGCCAAACTTCTCGAGACGCTAAGAAAACGGCGAACTCGCATCGCGAAATTCTCTCCTTCATCTTTTTCCTCCCCCCTTATATATATCCTTACCTCTAAACTCCTCACTATCTCATCCCTATGATACTCCCTCCTCGATGGAATCTCGGCCTTTGGGATAAGATTTAAATGTATACGAATGAGAACGAATGCGAATGGATTTGTTTATTGTTTAACGTTAAATATTAAATTATTTTATAAATGATGATTAAATCATCTAATTTCATAATTTATACATATATATATATATATATATATATATATATATATATTATTTTTATTTACTTTTATTATATTATATTTAATTTGTGTTGTTTTTTTTTAAATCAGTTGACTTTTCCTTTTTCTTTTCCTTTTTTTTTTTTTGTTTTCTTCTTCAAATCAATCTTATGTCATTAATCATTTCATCATTTTCTTCTTCTTTTCTCTCAATTAACGAACGAATTCAATCTTACAACTTAACGCGAATAAAAGAGATAGAAATTGAGGTATCGAGTTTATATTTTAGAGCCAAATGAAAATCCTCCATCATTTTCCATACAACAGCGAGAATTTCCAAGTGGCGCAAAACTTGAAGGAGGAGGAGGAGAAGGACTTGGTGGCGCGAGATAGCGTAAGTGAGACTTCTTCTTCTTCTTCTTCTTTTTTTTTTTCTTCCTTTTCCCTTTCCCTTTTCTTTCTTCTTCTTCTTCTTCTTCTTTTTCCTTCTTTTTTCTTTTGAAAAATATGAGTTTAATAAAGAAGGAAAGTATGATGTATGGGCCTCGTGCCAAGGGAGAGAAAGAACGAAGCAGGATCAACCGACTTCGATACACAGATATTGTATACGTAATATAAGTAGATGGGTAGAAGAAGGGGAATGCCTGTGTGATGTACTGGGTGTCGAAAAGTCCCGCGGGACGTTCGACGGCCTTTTCATGCTCGAACAAAATTGCCATAAGTTTTTATTAAACCAACAACGATGTATACGCTTCTCTCTCTCTCTCTCTTTCTCTTTTCATTTCAGTCTAATACTCAAATGCATCCGCTAAAACGTAACTTGCATTCATTACGTTTTTATCTTTTTATAGTGCACGTCTTTTGCACTCCCTCCCCCTCGCCCCAAAAGAAGAAGAAAAAAAAAACGAAAAGAAAAGAAGAAGAAAAAAAACCGTACAAGGGAAAAAAACAAGAAAAAGAAAGAGAGAGAGAGAGAGAGAGAGAGAGAGAAGAGCAAAGAGATCGAAGGGAACATCAATCATAATGTTTTTTTATACGAGACAAGAATTCATTTCCAATTTGTCTAATTATATAAACATATTGTTGTTTTGAATTAACTTTAATCAAAAATCAAATGATTCCTTTCGTATAACACGTAATCTCTCTCTTTCTCTCTTTTTCTCTCTGTCTCTCTTCCTTTTTATTTCTCTATGCAAATAATAAAACGGTGACACAAATAATTCGATATCTAGAAGGGAATGAATCCCTTATATTCCTATTATCCCTCCATTTTCAACATCCTCCATTTGATCTAATCGTAGAAAATGCATATCCTAGACGATCCTGGAAAGAGGTCTCTCATTGCAAGAGATTTCCATGGAAATCGGTGACACCCCAAACGACTAACAATAAGATGTCTACGATGACCTAACTTTGAATCAAATAAGAAAACTAAAAGGAACTAGATGTAGAGGAAAGAGGAAAAGGAAGAGGAGCCAATCGAATATAGAATGTTCCTAACATATCGAGATAAGGATTTGTAAAAGGATACAAACCTAGCTATCCTTATCCAATATGGTTTGTTCCCATTTAGAAGGGTACACACACATACACACACGCATATATATATATATATATATATATATATATATATAAGTATTATATATGTACAATGAATATAAACATATATATATATATATATATATATATATATATATATATATATATATATGTTAGCTAAGTTAATGCAACAAAAGAGTCATCTCTCGATCTTATTTATCACACGCGTTGTTCCAAAGTCAAAGTATAAGTATCTCTTTCTATACCCTCTTTTACTATCTCTCTCTTTCTCTATCTACCTCTATCTATCTATGTATCTATCTCTTTCTCTCTCTCTCTCTCTATCTATCTATCTCTAGCTCTACTCCGTCAATAGCGCTTCTTAGCTTATGCATAAAAGCTCTTTCCTCGTGGCTCACTTCCGAAACTTCCTACCCAGCTCGATCTTTCCTTCACGAGTCCTTTCCCTCCCTTACTCATAGCTCTCACGATTTTCAACCACCCTACTATCCACGTCTTCTCTCTTCTCTCTGCCGTTTTATCGAGATTTCAACCCCTTCTTCTTCGACCGGTAGTAACAGGGCCATACTGCTTGCTCCTTCGTTCCTTCATTCGTTCGTTCACTCGCTCGCGAGTGTTTCCGTCAGGATGTATCTCAAAATCTATACGAAAAGAGAGGGCAAAGAGGGTGGTAGTGGTGGTGGTGGTGGATGGAGGGAAGGCACGGTGGGTGGGGGGCGAGGAGGAGGAGGAGGAGGAGGAGGAGGAGGGGGGTGAATTCGAGAGACTCGATGCCGATGCGGAGGGCAGGGCGGTTTTCGAGAAGGGTGAGCCCCGTCACATTTCACTACAGACTAATAACTTCTGAATATTCATTTCGTGTTTCTCCTTGCCTGCTTGCGAACCCGTAAGCAAAGCTAATGCGACTCTCACAACGTGCCGTATAGCAGATTCGGTAAGATATCAGATTGTTTGCGAGCCAACGTACAGCACGGCTCAAGGCTTCACGATTTACGCTTACATCCTTCATTTCTCTCTCTCTCTCTCTCTCTCTCTCTCTTTATCTATCTATCCATCTCTTACTCTTTCCTTATCCATCTATTTCTATCTTTGTTCATTTACCATAGTCTTTGGTAACATCTCGACTGTATTTATTACGCTAGAATAAATAATCGATGTAATTTCTACCGAGATAATAATTTTCTACGTAATCTTTCATTCCATTGATGATTTTCTTACGATTTTTATCTAAAATAGATTGATTATTATATCAAAAAGAGAAAACAAATAAACGAATATATTTGATACGATTTGATATATATGTATATGATAATTGTGTATTAATGTTATATCATCGATTTGATTTTGTGTGGAAAGAGCTTAAAAGATACGTATTTTCCTTCATCGAAGCGAGAAAAACGGAGCAGCCTAGGGAGAGGCAAGGGAAAACTGAGAGACAGTCACCATGGCAACTATGAATTAAGTAATCAATGAATTATTATTGACATTGATGTCAGTTCTCTTCTCTTTCCCCCCTCACTCCTTCTCTCTTTCTCTCTTTTTCTTTATATATATATATATATATATATATATATATATATATATACATATTTCTCTTTAACCTTATACTTTTCAAATGTCTTAAAAATAATTATACGTTCTTAGTTCTAAATGTAAAGAAATAAATGGAATGATTTATTTATAATTAAAACAATTAATACGATAGTACTTAACGATAAGGATAATACTTAACTTAAAGATATTTAACTTAAAGATAAACGAGCAATTAAATCACGGATTTTTGTTTTGTTTCGATACGAACGTGAATTTAAAACATTGCCATTGATAATTCGAAAAGGAAGTGAAATTCACGTCATAGTAAATACGATAGAAAGAAGTAAGATAGGTCAAAATATATCCTAAATTGGATTGAGAGAACTTTGGCTTGGAGGAAATTGTTCATGGTGGATAGAAAATCTAACCGATAGAAGGGACATCCCGATCAACTTCAATTCCACGATCTTTGGGACTAATTAACCAGGACGAAATTACACTCCCTCGAATCTTCTATTATCTCATTCTTTTTTTTTTTTTATTGTACTACTACTACTACTAATACTACTACATTACTACTACTACTATTACTACTACTATTACTACTACTATTACTACTTCTTCTTCTTCTCTCATACAATGAAGTTACTAAACATGTTTATGTGTATATATATGTATCCAATTAAGGAACAATTTTAATTGTTAAATATATACGTATAATTTATACATTTAATTAATATTAATTATATAAATCAATTATCGCAACATTAAATCCATAATACGTGTATTTAAATAAAACACAATTGATAATCGATAAATTGTCATAGTGAATGTTTCTCATTTTTAACGATATACGTATTATTTAATACTCCTGACGAGGAATAGACGAGACGACGGATCCAATGCGTGCAAATATAACTCCCAGTTGTCCTCCACCTCCACCACCACCACCACCTCCTCCTCCTCCTCCTCCTCCTCCTCCTCCTCTTTCCACCATCCGGGACTACACAGATCTTCTATTGTCTCCGACAAACCGTCCCAAACAAAGGTTAGAAGAAGAGAACCGCGTGTGATAATAAATATAGAGAAAATGAAAAATTATTAAAAACTTCCTTTTTAGCCATGGTAATCCTCGTCGTCCCCAAGAGATGGCGCATTAAAAATCTTCCATCTCTTTCTCTCGTTCCCTCTTCGAACAACCTCGTCCGTCTACCCTCCGTGTTAAACCCTCTTTTGCTGCTGCTGTTACTGCTACTGCTGCTCCTCCTTCTCCTCTTTCTCCACTAAAGTCTCTGCTAGCTACTCTATCTCCGTTTCTCCCTCTCCCTCTCTCTCTCTCTCTCTCTCTCCCTCTCTCTCTTTCTTCCTCTCTACCTCTCTCTCTTTCTCTCTCTCTCTCTCTCTCTCTCTCTCTTTCTCTCTGTCTGACGACATTACCACCGTGTTAGTATTAGATCATAATGTACGACCAAGAGTTACGAGGAAGGATCGTGATTCGACCTTACGCACTTTCCCACGTCTCGTCTATCTCTTTCTCTTTCTCTCTCTCTCTCTCTCTCTTTCTCTTTCAGTTGATATACTGGGAGAAAGAAAGAGAGAGAGAGAGAGAGAGAGAGAGAAGGTGGGGTGGGAGGGAGAGAAGTGCACTTAATAAGCACCGAAAAAAATTCAAGAAAATTTCATTCAACGAATACGAGAAAAGCGAGAAATTAATGCGAGATTCCTGATGGGACTTTGAAATGCGGTAACGATCGGTGAAATGCGGAGTTATCAAGTAAAGATGGAAAAAAATGTAGGGGGCTAGAGGGGAGGGGGTTATAGGGCCGGGGGATGGGCCGGGGCGAGGAGCGAATGGAGAAGGGGAGGGAGCGGGTTAAAAGGATAAGTGGAAGAGTATATTAGGTGGAATAAACGAGGCGAAATATCGTTCTATACCTACGCACACACCCACACACACGCACACACATATATATATATATATAGATACACTTTTATTTATTTTCTTTTTTTTTAATTTTTAAATTTTTCTCTTCGGAAGCATTCACTATTTTACTTCAGGCGGTTATCAGTAAAAGGATATCGAATAACCTATTCAGAATCACCGTCATTAATGTCGTTATCGCCCAGTCGAGGTTCGGAATCGCGATAAAAGCGACGAACGAACGAACGAACGAACGAACGCTTGGTTGTTAATAGTGAAGCTAGCTCTACTTGTAATGGTAGTGGTACTGTTAGCGATACTGTGATGCTAGTGATAGTAGTAGTTGTAGTGATGATGGTAGTAGTAGTAGTAGTAGTGGTAATGGTGATGGTGATGGTGGTGATCGTGGTGGTGGTATTGCGCGGATTAGCGAGGAAAATGGAAATCGTTGAGTTGATGCTCGCACGTTCACGAATATATGTATGTATGTATCTATGTATGTATGTATGTATGTATGTATGTATGTATGTATGTATGGGTGGGCTCGTATCGTCGCTTTCATCCTCTCCTCGCGCAACTTAGCGCACTACCGAGGATATATAAAGGGATATAAACCGCATCTCCCGCGGCTCTGTCGACGATTGGATTCGCCAATTAATCAGCGAAGGGAGAGAAAAGGAACGAATGATAGACAGAGAAAGAAAGAGATAGAGAGAGAGAAAAGAGAAAAGAGAAAGGGAGATAGAGAAAGAGAGAGAGAGAGAAAAAGAGAGAAAGAGAGGTGCGGGGTGGATAGAGGTGGTCCGAGGGCAGGCTTTGGCGGCAATGACGACTCGCCGGAGCGTGGATGAAAGAATAACGATGCGGAAACGAAACGAAATTTAAATATTCTCGCGCTTCCGCGAGTAGTATCGCCAGGGCATTCCTCCGGCACCCTTCTCCGCCATCGTAGAAAGGGTGGGCGAGCTCGGTGTAATTGCAAAATTGCGTTAGCTTTGTGTTCTTCCGCCGTTCGTCCAGACGTAAGAGATACCACCGGGCGGCCGGCCTCTGCCTGCCTGCCTGCCTGCCTGCCTGCCTGCCGGCCCCTGTGCGTCGAGTCCGCGTGTGCCTGCCGTCGGATGATTTATATGGATCTCTCTTTCTCTCTCTTTCTCTCTTGCTCTCACTCTTTCTCTGTATCTTTCTATTTTTACGCCCTCTCGTTCCCGCCTATCGTTCAAGTAGCGTCTCCTCTCGGACAGGAGCAACGACTGGACATACGAGTTTTTTCATCGTCCCTCTTTTCCCCCCGCTTCTATTCTCTTTTCCGTCGTCAACCTAGGCCCTCCCCGTCACCCTCATGACGTTAAATATATTCATCTCTCTATCGCAATCTCGTTCGTAAAAGAGATCTAAGATCAACGAGCCATTATCAGTTTCTAATCTTATCGTGATTTATTTACTATCGATTCGAAATAATTTTAAATGTTTAAAT
The DNA here is from genome assembly GCF_910589235.1 of Vespa crabro. Taxonomy (NCBI): domain Eukaryota; kingdom Metazoa; phylum Arthropoda; class Insecta; order Hymenoptera; family Vespidae; genus Vespa; species Vespa crabro. Next base: position 4,027,940 of record NC_060970.1, on the reverse strand, counting down.
TGATCGAATCTCGGTCGAAAAAATTCGAAAAATATTTTCAACATCCTGTCGAAAAGTAAGGAGGAATGAAAAGACACATATATATATCTATATATATATATATATAGATATATACACATAGCGACGTACCAAAAGAGGGTGGAATAGAAGAGAGGACGATGCGGTCCGTCCGCTGTATTAGATTTGCTTTCTAGGACACTTTAATCAGAATGTACCTATGTAAATTTTTGAATACACATCCCTTCTCGTAGTCTCCCTCGCGATGTTTGTATAGGTCAGGCAAAGGTATTTTCCTGGCGATGGCGAGGAGACCATAGAAAGAGGATGAGGAAACTACGAGAGCCGTCGGCATCGCGTACCGTGAATTAAAGAATTTGCAATTCTGAATTTCAGGTGATCGCATACATATATACATACATACATACTTAGACAGATAGATACATACATATATATATATATATATATATATATATATATATATATACATATATACTCTTTCTCGACTTTATCTCTGGCATCGTCTGCAACCGACGACAACGACAGCTTCGCAAAATCGTCTTTTGTATCCGAACCATCATCATCGTATCTCAACCATTGTATCGTATCTTTGAGTCCGAATATTCCCGAATCTTCCTGAGTCCCCGTCCTTTACCCTCCTGAACCATCCCGTGAACTATCTTTTCTTCGAACGAATAAATTTCTCGAAACGAACGAATCTCTCCAGAAGAAAATCTACCATCCGTTCGTAAGCTCGCTCGAAGAAGAAGAACTAAATACGAAAAGTGATAGAATGAATTCGGGATCGGGATTGGGTGGGGTTGGGAGGGGAGGGGGCGAGGACGGGGAAGGAGCGTTGATAGTAGAGAGAGAGAGATACGCGGCCGTTGCATAGTTAGTTGTATCGCATAGTTGTGCGCGTACGTTTCTTTATCGAGGGCATGAATTTCAAGATGAATTCCGACGGACAATTACGACATTTTAATTGCACAATACCCCGGGGCCACGGTGTATAGCAACGTCGAACGGACGTTGGGCGTTGTTGGGCGTTTTTGGGAGGTACGGAAGGGTGGTAGGGAGGGAGGGAGGGAGGGAGGGAGGGTGGATACATTGGGGCGTATGCGAGAGAAGGAAGAAGAAAGATACGCGCGGCGCGGAGAGGTGAAATGAGGTGAGGTGAGGTGAGGTAAAGTGAGGAGGATAGATAGATAGATAGATAGGTTAGGTATAGCGAAAGAGAAAGAGATGAAAAAAGTGCTCGCAAAGGGAAAGCTTGCTCGAGCACGAAGAGAGAAAGGAAGAGAAAGAGAAAGAGAGAAACAGAAAGAAAGAGAGAGAGAGAGAGAGAGAGAGAGAGAGAGAAAGAGAGCTGAATAGGGCGCAAAGAGTAGAAAGAGTGTCGGAGAAGAGAAAGAGAGGGAAAGAGAGAGAGAGAGAGAGAGAGACGTAAAAGAGAAAGAAGGACTGGGTGGAAGGGTGGGGGGGTTTGGAGAGGTGGGTGGGTGGGAATGGACGGGCAGAAGAAATGACCGAGCGAGCACACACGCGTATAATTATAATAACATTACTTGACAGAGATGGCGGCGAGAGGCGAGTCCGCTCTCTCGGGCTGGGCTACGGGCCGAGCATTGAAATATTATACCTACCAAAGAGAAAATAATTAAAATTCAACCCTTGCGCTTGCTCGCTCGCTCGTTTGCTTACTCACTCACTCACTCACTCACTCACTCACTCACTCGTTCGTCGGTTCCGCTCGTCGGTTCGCTCGCGCGAATGAGTGAGTGAGCGTGTCTCTTTCTCTTTTTCTCTCTATTTCTCTCTTTCTCTCTCTCTTTCTTTTTCTTTTTATTTTTCTCTCTTTCACTCTTTCTTTCTCTCTCTCTCTCTCTCTCTCTCTCTCTCTCTCTCTCTCTCTCTCTTCGACTCACTCGATTCGTGGGCGAGAGTGCAACACACATACGCACGTATGTACGTCGTTCGCTTTTCTACTTTCTGCGTATCGTACGAGCGCGAGGCGGTAACTACCCCCAGCCATCTCTTCCTCCTCGCCTTTTTCCTTCTCCGAAGGACGGCTTTTCCCATATTTTTTCCAACCCCGTAGGTACCAGGTATTCCAGAAACGTTTGTTCGTTACGTACGTGCTTCTGAACGTCGACGTACGTACGTACGTACGTATTTATGTATTTATGTATGTATTTGTTTGTATGTATGTATTTTTGCATGTATGTATGTATATATCACTGATGTGCAAGAGGAGAAGTTCCGTACGTCCCTTCTAACTCTCACCCTCTGACTAACATACCTCTTGCCCACCCCGGTTCAGGGATTTACAGGTCTCGATGAAAATCGAGAATGTCATGCTCTTTTTAATTCCTTTCGTTTTTCTCTTTTCTTCTTAGTCATTGTCTTTGTCTTTTTCCTTTTCTTTTCCTTTTGCTTCCTTGTTTTTTTTTTTTTTTTTTTTTTTTTTTTTTTTTTTTGTACGAACAATCGCGAGGCTAATAAACTCGAATAAATTATAACCGAATGGCGTTGACGTTTGACGGGTCCCTTTTATATACAGAACTTCTCGCTGTCCCTTCGAAAAAAGGGAAACGGACCGCTCGAGCGATCTCTGTGGATTCCATTAATTCCATTGTTTCGTCATCCCGTACTCGTTTAAAAGCCGTGACTGATTTTCAAGATGCCTTTTTTACTTTTTCCCTTTCTTTTTCTTTTTTTTTTTAGTCCTTTTTCTTTTCCCTTTTTTCTCCCTTCTTTTTTTTTTTTCCTACAATAAAATCGAAACACTCATTGAAATATCAATTAAAACGTTCATCATGTAACTTTTGCTTATGCATAAAACAAATTCGATTGTTCCATTCCAATTAATCTCTTCTTTTTTTCTTTTAATCTATTATATATCATTCCATTGGATATCATCTTGTTCTTCGTGTTAGACCAATTCTCAAATTCATCATTGTATTATGTCAAAATTCTATCACAATTCGTACAAAGAATTGATTCGACTCAATTCGAAATTTCTTTTTTCTTTTTTTCTTTTTTTTTTTTTTTTTTTTTTAATCATTATCAAGAAAAACAAACATTTTCTTGTACGTTAAGAAAGGGAGAGAAAATTTCGTTCGGCGTTTTGTTATCGCGATCGATAGTATCGCACGAGAATACCATCGAACCTTAAATGGAAAGCTCCGTTCGTACGTAAGAGGGTTCTTAACTCGCCTCGGTAGATTCTCGAGAGGTTGCGCCTTAACCCCCCACCCCCCAGGTCCCGTCTCGTTTCACCCTCTCTCTCTCTCTCTCTCTCTCTCTCTCTCTCTCTCTCTCTCTCTCTCTCTCTCTCTCTCTCTCTCTCTCTCTCTAGCAACCTCGAATTGCTACAAACGAAATCGTCGTATAGTTTCTACGAGAGAAACGTTATTTGTACGATATCGAAACAAGAGATCCCTTTACTATACTGTCTCTTTCGCGAGAGATTCACAACGATGCCCATTTTCCCCGGCTCCGTTTCGTTTATCCGCCGACAAAATAAGCAAACGGAGAAATCGAATGTGTATACAAGAGAGAGAGAGAGAGAGAGAGAGAGAGAGGTGGGGGGAAAGAGAGAAGGAGAGAACAACATTCTATCTCGCGTGTCAATAAGAACAATCTAAGAAAGTCCCTTTAAATTCCTGATTCGTTCTCTAACACACCCTCGACTTCTATTTATTATCTTCTATCGAAAAGATCGAAGATTCGTCTTCGGTCCCCTTTTTTTTTTTCTTTTTTTTTTTTCTTTTTTTTTTTTCTCCTCTTTTTTATTTATTTCCTTCTTTCTCCTTTCCTCCCCTTGTCCTTCCAATTCACGTAACAGTGTCATCTTTGTTTTAAAATTCGCATATCGAATTTCTATCGCTGCGACGAGCAACGCTCTCTTTAATCGCGATCAAAAATTCTATTATCTCGTTTGTCCTTTGGGAACGCGAAGAAGATGATGGGCAAAAGGACGAAAAGAGAGATAGATAGATAGATAGATAGATAGATAGATAGAGGGAGAGAGAGAGAGAGAGAGAGAGAGAGGGAGAGAGAAGTAAAAAAAATATTGCAAAAAAAAATGGAAAAAAGAAAAAAAGAAGAAAAAAAGAAAAAGGAAAGCAAAAAAACGATTCCGTTCGCGAATCTATCCGAGCTATACGAATTTACCCTATCTATCCGCACTACCCGAATTCCCGTTTAATAACATTGCAATTTCGCGTTAACAATTTAAACGACGACACCGTAGAATATCGGAACGTCCGTTCTAACGCGTTTTTTAAATTAGAAAAATTTAAAAAAAAAAAAAAACGACATTTCTTTTTTCCTTCTTTTCTTTTTTTTTTTTTTTGTTTTTTTTCTATATTATTAATTTTTTCCTTTTTATTTCTATTTACTTATTTGTTTATTTATTTATATATACATATATATATATTTTTTTTTTCTCCATACACACGCAGATACGAATGAGAGGAATAAAAGTTTTAAGGGTTGTTAGAGAGAAGTTTATTTAACGGGAGGCAATATCTTTTCGGGAATGCATGCATCTGGCTCTCTCTAACTATATAACGCGTGTAACGTCATAGATAATAAAGTGTCAAGGGTAAAAGGAAAAAGGGAGGGAGGGGGGTTGGAGAGGGAGTGGGGGAAAAAAAAAAAGAGAAATGAAGAAACAAAAAAATGAAAAAAGAAAAAAAAGATGGAGAAATGAGTTCGAACGATGGAGATCCCATTCGTCGAGCGGCCAGGATATGCTAATGTTCCCGAAGGTTTTATGGAAAACCTGGAGGGCTCTTACTCTCTCTCTCTCTCTCTCTCTCTCTCTCTCTCTCTCTCTCTCTCCTTGTGTGTGGGCGCGTATATGTGTGTATACTCGAAAGCAAGATGGTACGTCGGTACGTCTACCTGGAAAAAAAAAGGAAAAAAAAAAAAAAAATAAGAAAAAAAAAAATTGAAAATGAGCATAAAAAGGTATTACAAGGTACTAAGGTAGTAAGATGGGAGGAACGAATAGGATGAAACGATGGTAGGAAAAGACGTACGGCAGATTGCCGCGGAAGATTCTTCTTCGGCAAAGGAGAGCAATTCATTTTCCTATGCTATATCAATTTCTTGCTTCGTCTCCTCTCCCTTTCCTCTGACCCTTCCTACTCGAAACCTCCTTGCCCCCACCCCAACCCTCCCACCCTTTAACTCACCCCATTCGACGAATCCTCCCCGCGACTTGGTAGATAGGGAAGGAGAATATCTTTCTACATCGCCTACCACTGTCATCACCACCCATCGTTCCCTTAGTCCTTCCCACCTCTCTCTCTCTCTCTTTCTCTCTCGAACCATCACCCCCTATTTCTGTTCTTCTCCTACCCACCCAACCTGTCCCTCCCCTCTTTACCATCGCGTTCGCGATTCTTTCAGACTCGAAGCACACCGATCTATAACCAACACACCGTTTTATCCTTTAAAACCGTTAAACTCCCGTAGCCAGACATCAAGGGGAATGCGAATTAGCCCTTGGCTCTCCTCTTTACTTCGGCCGATAAAAATGACGATGAAGAGAAAAAGAAAGAGAGAGAGAGAGAGAGAGAGAGAGAGAGAGAGACCTTGCTGGTCGTTTCGTTATCATCTACATCAATCCACTCCCTTTTCTTATTTCCTCATCATCCTTCAGGAAGAAACGACGCTTGCTTTGTTAAAACTCACTCGATCGATTTTTCTTTAGGGTGCCCACCCCATCCCTCCTCACGTACCCACCATCCTTTTCTTCTTCTTCTTCTTCTGCTTCTGCTTCTGCTTCTTCTTCTTCTTCTTCTTCTTCTTCTTCTTCTTCTTCTTTTCACCATTGAAAGCTCCATCTTTTTTCTTCCTCTTTCGCATTTTAAATCGCAACGAGGAAAATAAAAAGAAAAGTAACCTTTTCTTTTCTCTCTCTATCTCTCTCTCTCTTTTCTTTTCTTCTCTTGTTGTCTCTTCGTTCTCTTCTTTTTTTTTTTTTTTTTTTTTTTTTTTTTTCATATAATAATCGTACGAAGAAGAAACGAAACGATACGGCGGGAATATCGTCGTTCGTGTATAAAAGTGATAATGAACGATTATCTCTCGGTCGATTTTTCGAACAATAAAAGAACGTGAAAAGGGAAGATTAAATCTCGCGCCGTCGCGAGGTCAACGACGATTAGACCATGAAATATACAAGTGAGAGAAAGAGAGAGAATGAGTAGTAGGCAAAAAGTTTAATCGATATTCCCTAAAATCACAGCGTGAGTTTGTTCGAAAGGAAAGATACCACCATGTAGTATAACTCGGTAAAACGAGTTAAGCTCACACGCACGATATTTAAAAGAAAAGAGAAGGAGTAGGAGGGATACGACTAGGATGATGATGGTGAGTGTTAGTAGCAAAGGGTTATCGAAGGAAGGAAGGAAGGAAGGAAGGAAGGAAAGAAGGAAGGAAGGAAGGTCGGAGCATGATCGATCATGCATTATAGACTGGAAGCTGACACCCGGTGATAGATCGTGGTAATTAAATAACTCGTTGTTGCGATCGGGCAACCTCGGAGATTCGATAGTGTATATCCCGGTTAGGAAGGTGCAGAGAGAGAGAGAGAGAGAGAGAGAGAGAGAATTGAAGGGAAGATAGGGTAGGAAGAGGTTTTAGCAACATGTGCATGTCGGACCAACCTGCTGGACGGGGTGTAATTGACAAGGCAATTGATAATCGCCCTCGGCATGACACCATCTCCGAGAATTAACCGTCTACGTGGCTTTTCGATAAATTACTTGGCAAATTAGGTATATACGTTGGACCTAACTTTTTCTACGATTGAGAAGAACGCGTCCGTTTGCATCTTGTTTGATAAGATAAGAATGAAAAAAAAAAAGAGGAGAAGGTATGATACAAGGGAAAGAAGAAAAATACAAGAGGAGGAAGAAAAAAAAAAAAAGAAAAGAAAGAGCGAAAGAGAAAACGAAAGAAAAAAGGAAAAAAGCAAAAGAGAAGAAAAAGAAGAGACAAAAAAAGAAAAAATAAATAAATAAAGGAAGAAAGAAAAAACAAGAGAATAAGATTATCCTCTTTCGGATCGGACTTTTCCGGGGTAGTAGTAGAAAGGAAAATACAGAGTGGACGACGAGGAGAGAAAGAGATAGAAGAAATGAGGGAGGAGAAAGAGGAGGAGGAGGAGGAGGAGGAGGAGGAGGAGGAAGGAAGGAGGAGGTGGTAGGAAAAGCCATGAACGGAGCCGATTAATAATCGCGACTGCGCTCGAAGTCGAGTCGGGTCGAGGTCGAGTCGACTCGCGGTCCAGCGGAGTTTAATTATTTCGACGTGAAATATGTATGGCGTACGGTCTGTAGAAAGCCGTGAGAGGAAGGAGGAAAGAAATAGAGAAGAAGTTAGAGAAAGAAAGAGAGCAAGAGAGAGAGAGAGAGAGAGAGAGAGAGAGAGAGAGAGAGAGAAGGAGAGAGAAAGGTCGAAGCGCGCCGCACGACGACCGGGCAACCTTATTCGCCATTGTCGGCTCGAGAAGTAGTTAGTACGAAGGGTAGCCGTAGGAAAGAGGAGGGAGTGGAAAAGAGAAGGGAGAGGAAAGGAGAAAGATAGATAGAGACCTCGAGAGATAGAAAAAGAGAGACAGAGAGAATGAGAGAGAGAGAGAGAGAGAGAGAGGTAGAGAGCTATAGGCGGAAGAAGGGAAGTAGAGAGGGTGTGTAGGCGGCGCGCTGCAAAAAATACTGCCTTCTGTTTAATTTCATTTTTAACTTGAGGCTATATTTAATTAAGAAATATCACGAAACCCAGAATATATACGTCGTGGCAGACGAACGGGGTTAACCTACCCCGAGGTACGGCTTCGTCGGTGCCGCAGAGAAACACAGCGCGGAAGGCGGTTGTGCAGGCAGCGCAGGCCGAGTGTAAATTAAAAAACCCACGGCCAATTTGCGCGGGACAATCTCTCGAGCTTCGAAGAGAGGAAGGAGAGAGGGAGAAAGAGAAAGAGAGAGAGAGAGAGAGAGAGAGGGGGTGGGAGAAGGAAGGAGGTAGTAGGGAGAGGGAGTAAAGAAGGCGCGACAGAAATAGAAGAGGAGGGAATGAGAAAGAGACAGAAATGGGAAAAGAAAGTTCCAACTACGACTACGACTACGACTACGATTACGATGACGACGACGACGACGACGACGACGACGACGACGACGACTATGGTGGTGGCAACTCAACGATGATGAATGGAAAAACCGACGGGGGTAGATTTTTATGGCTGTGTTATACCCCGCCGATCTTTCTGACCCGAATGCCCCAAGTCTTTTTTACAATCTCGCACAACTCGGTGTTCTTTTTCGAACGATCCCAAGCCGCTTTTTTGATTTATATCGGCCTTTATATATAATACTTCCCTTATTCTTGTTCAGTAACTTGTGGACCCCCCCCCACCCCCCCATAAGTTCTTACTTATAATTCCTCGAGAATGTATTCGTCCTTTTTTCCTTTTCTTCTTCTTCTTCTTTTGATTCATTCTTGATTTTTTTTTTATTTTTTTCACGATCTCATTATCGACACGATCATTCGTACGACGATCGTATAAACGATCTTTTTATTTATTTATTTATTTATTTATATATACCACGATATAATTACACGACGAAATTAAATAATAAAATAATTTTATATAGATTTTGAGATTTACGAGCATATTGAATTTTGTTTGTATGAAATTAATAATTGTTCTTTCTTTCTTTCTTTCTTTCTTTTTTCTTCTTATTTTTTTCTCTCTCCTTTATTTTATTTTTTTTTTTTTGTCCCTTCATCATCGATAATATTATTTTCACGTAGAGGTGACGGCGTCGAAAGTAAGCCCCCCTCCCAAGAAAGCTTTTCTTATCCGAAGGGGTAACTTCGAACGCCGACGACGACGACGACGACGACGACAACGACGACGACGATGAGAAGAAGAAGAAGAAGAAGAAGGAGGAGGAGGAGGAGAAGGAGGAGGAGGATGATGATGGTGGTGGTGCACCTTTCCCTCGACGATAGGCGGGAGGACCAATTTTCACGGCGGCGAGATATATCCGGAGATCTCTCGTAGTACCGAAGGGTTGGCGGCAAAGATCACAAGTAATTGAATGGGGGAGAGGGGTGGAACGCTGCGGGGCCAACCCCCGTGAGTGTTCAACCAATTAATCCACTTCAATCCCTAAGGCAGCCGCGCGAACATCGAGAAAGGATATCTTTTTCCTTTCTATATTACGCTCAAGACTCAACTAAGACGTATTGAGATCGAAAGACTTACCTTTGGGATTCAAAATAACGTGGCAATGTCCTTCTTTTCTTTCTCTTTCTCTTTCTTTTTTTTTCCCTTTTTTTTTTAATTCTGTCTCATCTTCCCAGCCAGTCGCCCTCTCGTTCCTTTACTTTCTTAACACCGGTTAGCTCCTCTTTCTCTTGTTTATTTATTTATTTATTTTTCTTTTTTCTTTTTTTTTTTCCTTTCGCGAATAAACATATCATATCCGTCGAATGATCTTTGAGATGTATCGTACACGTCGTACTTTTTTTTCTTTTTTTTTTTTTTTTATTAACGATACGTATTAATGAATAAATTCATTTTTCCCCTCCCCCCCCCCTCTCTCTCTCTCTCTGTCTAGCTTTCTCGTTCTTTTTTTCTTCTTTCGTTTCTTTTCCAATAGAAACCATTTCCAAATTAATCTTTAAATGAATCTCTTATTTGGTAGGATTACGCGAAACGATGATAGTGAGATACTAGAAAGAGACATTGGCCGATCATCATCGGATTCGAGAATCGTTGTTAGATTGGAAATCTGAAATGGTAGTTCGGCAAACGGAAGCAACTGGAAACGGCGTAGGTATCAAAGCGATCTCGCAACACCAATTAAGTCCCTTTCAGACCTTAGGGATAGGTCTGATAGAGGTGGAGTGGTCTGGCCAATAAAACAAGGTAAATCCGTATCTACACTAATCTTATAGGATATAGGTAGTATAAGGATGGAGTGGGGTGGGTCGTAGGGTGGATCCGTGGGGTTTGGGTCGTGAGGGTGGAGGGGGGGGTGGAAACACTTACAGATAGAGAAGAGGATTGGAAACGCAAAAGTAAAGGAGAGGATTCATAGAGTAGAGGAAGGACGGATGTCCCTAACTCTCTCTATATATATATATCTCCCTTTCTCTTTCCTCTGCAAAAAGTAACGACTACCATATGTTCCTTAGATACGGAACCGAACAAGATTTTAACCCGATCCTCCAACAAATCCATCCCTTACATTCCCCTCTAATGATACTCAATTCCTCTTTGGATTAACCTAACCACGATCCTACTGAAATCTCTATGCCGCTATAACTACGATAAACCGTAAGATCTTTATTTCTTTTTATATATATATATACATATATATATAATATATATTCTTTTATCATTAAAAAAAAAAATATATATATATATATATATTTCAAATATTCAAACACGGAGGGGTTTCGAATTATTACGAAGGAATTATTACGAAAGAATAATTTTAGCAAAAACAACAACGAGCGAAGGTAGGTTAAAATGGACGACAAAGTTTATGAGAAAGGTGATGAGAAAGGTAAAGGGCATGGAGAGAAGGGCTACGTAGGTTATATACGTAGTATAGAGATTGTCGAATCGGGAAAGAACAAGAGAGGGCAGCATGCTAATTTATGGCACCCTGGCGCTCCATTACGAATATTTATCCGCGGCGAGTTTAATCTAAACTTGGATAGTCCTCCTCGTCGTTGTCGTCGTCGTCGTCGTCGTCGTCGTCATTCGTTGTAGTCGTCTACTTCGTCGGCAGAGCCCTTAAACTCCTCCTCGAATTCTTCGCGGCTTCCTTCCAATCTTCCTTTACCGCCTTAGCTTCCAACCTCACCCCCACCCCTTTAGCCCTTTTTCCTCCCCCTTTAGCCCCGTCGTCACGATTCTCCTTGACTTTGCCTACCCTGCTTATGGTTTGCTCTGGCAAACAAAGTCGAGACCCGTCTTAACGACGTATTGTCTTCTGTGACTTATCAAAACAATTCGTTCAATCTGCCTCTCTTACCTCTCCCCTCCTCTCTGTCTCTCTCTCTCTCTCTCTCTCTCTCTCTCTGTCTCTCTCTTTCTACCCCCTCCGTTTAACACGTCTTTCTACATATCTATTTTATCTATATCAGTCGATTTTCTTTTCTGTTCTTTTCTCCGAAAAAACTCCCATCCCATCTCACGTTTGACCGCCGACCTTTTTTTCTTACTCTTTTTACCAATCGATTTTATCTCCGTTCCGAGTGTTTCGTATATTTTCTTCTTTCTTTCTTTCTGTTTTTTTTTTTTTTTTTTGCTTTCTTTTTCTGCCAATCCATCGATCATGCAGGAGATTGCATGCGTCGTTTATCGAACGAAGGGAAAGAAAGAAGATGAAGTTTAACGGGTAAATGTGAAATTAAATATACCGAAGGAAGTTTGGTTTAAACCAAAGAAGTAGCGATGGAGAGAAAATGGTAGAAAGGGGTGGTTGATGGTACGATGGGAGGTTCTATCTACTTGACGTCGACTGCGTAAATAAAATATTGATTATGGCTTTATTGTAAATATGTAGACTGTGGCAGATTATATACGAGAGGCAGTAGAGCAGGTGAAAAGCCGTAGATATAGAGTAAGACGATGAAAACGAGGATGAAGATGAGGATGATGGGGTATCCAAAGGGGATGGGTGAAAACGTTGGGGGGGGGAATAAGGGTTGAGGTGGGTATAGTAGTAAAAGGAGGAGGAGGAGGAGGAGAAGGAGAAAGAGGAGAAGAAGGAGGAGGAGGAAAAGTAGGAGGAGGAGGAGAAGTAGTATCGCGAATCAGATATGGGGGTGCGGTGCCTTTGTAGGAAGTTTGAAAACTCGACGAGTGGATTAATATCGCGGAGTTCTCGTTACTCGTTGTTGATTTTGTCTGTCTCCACCCAAGCCACCCCGACCCACCCCATTGCTAGAACCCTCCGTCACCACCCGTTTCTCTCTTGCAGCCGGAGAACGTTTCCAGCACTCTAACCAGGCCTCAGTCAGTCAGTCAGCCAGCCAAGCCAGCCAGCCAGCCAGCCAGCCAACCAACCAGCCACCACCTTCGACGTTGGCGTCCCCCAGCCTCACAACCACCCACTCTACACCTATCCTATCCTCATCCCTTATCCACATCCACATCCACATCCCTCATTCCTGTTACCCATCCATCCCCATACTACCACCCCACCCAACCCTTACTCCTCGCGAGAAGCTCAAATGTGTCTAATGAACCGGCTTGTGTGCTTATATCTGCGGCTCCTCTAACCGCTTTATACGGGCATTAGTTCGCAGGATATACGCCAAGTAAATAATGTGGCGGAAATAAAAACACCAAGAGAGAGAGAGAGAGAGAGAGAGAGAGAGAGAGAGAGAGAGAAAGAAGAACGGAGATAGGGATGATAGAGAGAGAGAGAAAGAGAGCGATTTTACCGATTTTACTTTTATACTTTAAAATTTTTTCTTTCCTTTCTCTTTTCCTATCAAACACAAATCGATTATTGTTGAAGAGAGTTTGTTTCTTTTTTCTATTTTTTTTTTTTCTTTTTTAATCTAATCTTCGGTGATCAAGAAGCAAGCTAAATAAATTTCTACGAAATTGTCTTCGTTCGTGTAAAATTTTTCATAAAAATTTCTCGTTTCCGGCGTATCTTATGTTAGAAAAAGATAGATAGATAAAGAGAGAGAGAGAGAGAGACAGTGGTTCGACGTCTCTAAGCGCGTATCTCCTAGATGCGTGTATGCGTGAGCGGGTGTCTCTCTTTCTCTCTCTTCTCATTCTCTCTCTCTCTCTCTCTTTCTCTCTCTCTTTCTCTCTTCTAGTGCGCTCGACGAACGACGAGGCGCCTACCGTCGGTATTACGTATTAAAAGTTGCAGCCGACGTGAATTTTTCACAAAGGAAAGTATTCTGCGTCGCTCTCGTATCTTCTATATTAAAATCTAATATGCGAGCAGGAAGCTGTAATATCTATTACAGAGTAATATCGCTCTCGAAAACCTTCCGTGAGTACTTTGTCACATTTACCGTTGATATCCGCGGCACGGTGTAGAAGGGTGGTTGACACGAAGGGGTATGTGGGAGTTAGAATGTGGGAGGAGAAGTGGAAGAAGAGAAGAAGGGGGATTGGTTGTCGGAAAGATGTATTAAAAGGGAGCTACGATGCAACGAACCAAACGCTGCCACAAACATAAATCGTAGGGATGATGTGTGCTTTAGTATGTGAATAGAAAAGACTGTGAACGAAAGATCGAAGAAATTGACGTGAGTTTTATAAAGCTTATTTTTCTTTTTTTTTTGTTTTTTTTTTTTTTGTTTTCTTCTTTTCCCCTTTTTTTTTCCTTCTGTTAAAAATTTATCGGAACGAATGACTTTACAAAAATTTTTCCGAATTGCTTCGAACGAGCTATCCAGCGTCTCTTTTATTTATCTTACTATCTATCTTTCGTTTCCTCCGTTAAAAATTATAGAACGACGTGAGAGCGAGATAAAAAAAAGTGGAAGAAGGGCCCGTCGTAAAATACATATAAAACGGTGGGTAGTAAGAGTGTTACCGTTGAAAGGAGAAGTAAGGGGGTAGAGAAACGGGACGAACGGGACGATAGGATTCTTGTGGCGAGCGATAAAAATTTATGCCATGGTATTCACCTCGCTCGGATAGTGAATTCAAACGGGCATGTAATTGGCAGTATCGTAAAAAAAAAAAAAGAAAAAAAAGAAGAAGAAGAAGAAAAAAGAATCAAGAAAAGGAAAGAGAAAGAAGGAAGAAGAAATGAAGAACGAGAGAGAGAGAGAGAGAGAGAGAGAGAGAGAGAGAGAGGAGTCAAGAAGCGAAATGGGGGAAAGAGAGTAGAGAGAGCGAGAGGGTGGATGTTACAACGTTATAAGAAAGAAAAAGAAGAAGAAGAAGAAGAAGAAGAAGAAAACTTGTAGGATGATGAGCATCGCGTCGGAAGAGAAATAAAGAGAGAATGGAAGTGCAAGATGAGGAGCGGGGGCTGCGGTGGGGTGGGATAGGGTGTGGGGACCGAAAACTACCCGTTTCGTAAGAGACCTACCTCCATAATTTTTTATCCCTAAAAAAAAGGCCGCACGAGGCTCTTCGAAGAACGATATTGTTAATATGTAAAGGAGCTTCGGAAAAAAGGAAAGAAGATGAAGAAAAAAAAAAATATATATATATATATATATATAGGGTGACGTGAAATAAGAAAAGAAGCTGAGGTACCGAGATACTCGTTCCGTTCGTTCGTTCGTTCGTTCGTTCGCAGGGGATGACGAAATTATCATTTCCTTTTTTATGGTTTTTTCTCTTTTCTTTCTCTCTCTCTCTCTCTCTCTCTCTCTCTCTCTCTCTCTCTCTCTTTTTCCTCCCCACGGGAAAGATTATCTTGTCGAGGGAATATTACGAGGCTGCTTATGGCACTTCGATCGAACATCAACACGAGAGTTTCTAACATTGGCTGCCTTTCCTTCTTCTCTCTTTCTTCCTTTTCTCTTCTCTTTTTCTTTTTTTCCCTTTCTTTTCAATCAACGTAACGACATTCATTACTTCATTACGATTTTTTTCTTTTTTTTTTCCTTTTTTTTTTTTTTATAAGTTCTCGTTTTAAAATGTAATGGAGTAACGAAGTAGAATCAATGTGACGTATAACGAATACTCGCGATCATAGTAATTGTTGTCGATCGTCGTCGTCGTCGATCGTCATTGTCGTTGTTTTCTCTACGAGAAGTGGTTGTAGGTGAATCGTTAGATCATCGGCAAAAGAGTGTCAATGACTTACGACTATCATTCATCGCTACCAATTGACCCGATATCGTACTCGCGCACTCTAAACGTCGGCATGTCTCCCCCCTCCTTTCTTTTATTTTTCTCGTAGCATAAACTCCGTCTACGTTCGTTCTTTCTTTGTCAATTGCGGCACGCGCCACCAATCCATCCATCCATCCATCTATCCAACAATCCATCCGTCCATCCATCCATCCATCCATCCATCTATTCATTCGCTTAAGTAAGTAAATAACTACTTAAGCGTGATTCTTCTACTCTTTGGACTTTACTGACTTTGCGATTAAAATTTCTTTTATCGTTTTAGAGAAATGAGAAGAGAAAGGAAAAGAGATAGATAGAGATAAATAAATAAAGAGAGAGAGAGAGAGAGAGAGAGAGAGATTACGTCAGCGTCGAAATGGACACCAATTATTATCGACAGCGAGATACCGCGCTTCGATCATAAATCTTTTGTATTTTTAGATCTCGAATTAGGTATTAGCAACGACGGCGTCGCTGACCTCGGCTCCGACACGATGGCGGCGACACCATTATAGAAATGATTCTAATTGCGAACGATCGGTACTATATAATGGAATGCGAATCACGATTCTTCCTGTTAAACTAACCACGCGCCGTAGACGTCAAGAGAGGTCAGGGATGAGATAATCTCGTTTGAATTGAAGAATTTTTTTTTTATAAATGACAAAAGAGATAAAAAAATAACAAAAGGAAAAGATAAAGATGAAATTTTAATGGTTCATTAATTAATATCTTCGGTAACGATTCATTGATTAATTTTTTACACGCACACACATAAATTGCACATAAAAACATTTGTGTGTAATGTGAAAAATAAAAGAAAAAAAAAAAAAAAAAAGGAAAGTTAGACGTTATATTACGAGAAGAGAAATCACGGAAGAAGGATATCGGTTTGTTAAAGCTTAGATAACAAATAATCTGTAAATCTCTAAGGGATCGAAAGTCAGTGCTGCAATAGTTCGCCGCCTGCTTCTCGGAGACTCCTTAAGATTCGTTCGCTCGTAAATTTCTCCTCCTCTGCCAAAGGGTTAATGCGTCTGACTGTACCCCAGGAGGAAATCTTGAAATGCAATATTCTACAATATTCACTGACGAGGGAACGAAGGTCGGAGAAGCTAAGGGGGTGGAAAAGACGGCGCAGGAGTCAGGGGAGGAACGCGAGAAGAGTAAGAGTAAGAGAGACAGGGAGAAAGAGAGAGAGAGAGAGAGAGAGAGAGAGAGAGAGAGAGAGTGAGTGAGTTAGACTTTTACCACGGCTCAATATTGGTACTCCGACAGCATCCTTCCTTCGCTCTTTTCGCTCTCAATCTCCCTCTTGCCTATCTCTTTCTCTCTCTCTCTCTCTCTCTCTCTTTCGTCTTTCCTCTATCCCTTCCCTTTCTATCTATCCACCTCTCTCTCTCTCTCTCTCTCTCTCTCTTTCTCTCTTTCTCTTTTTATTCCACTAAAAGGAAGTTACTTGACAACTGTTATTTGCATTTCTATCCTATTGAAGAAAATATCTAATAAAGTTTCACGAGAAACGCCATCTTGACGAGAAATACCCTTCCACCCTTATCTCTCTCTCTCTCTCTCTCTCTCTCTCCTATATCCATCTATTTTCGTTATTTCATCCTTCACTTCTCTCTCTTTCTCTTTCTCTGAACGTCTCTTTCCAACATCTTCTTTCCATTCGTTCGTCCATCAAAATTCTCTATCTACATGGAAATATCGAAGTTCCGTAACTGCGATGTAAAACTCCGAAATAAATTATATTTGACATTTGTATTCGTTATAAAATATTAAGAAACATATTCCAATGTCATATCTTTTTCTATTTAATTTTATAATACTTCGAATAATAATGTTATTTCCGATAATAATTAAAATAGAAAATAATAATAGTTATGGGGAAAAAGGTATCGATCATTTTTATGAATGAACAAATATATCGAGATATGATATATTACGATTGAATCTTCTTACGTTGTTCTCAATCGAGGGAAACTTACTGAAATTTACTTTGCTCGTCGTACATTGTCCTTTGTTTACTCACAAAATTTCCCTCGGTGCTATCGAGAGAAAGAGAGAGAAAGAGAGAGAAAAAAAGGAGTTTACAAAGATAGAAAGAATTGACTTCTCGAACGATGGTCTTACGTGCGGAAATCGACCTCCATCCTCCATTTTAATTAAAGCAATAAGAGCATCCCCCTTCTCTCCTACTCCTCTGTTTTCCCACGGGGGATGGAAAAGGACCCGGCGAAACGGATTCGTTACTATTTATTTCTAATTATCTTCGATTTCGAGAAGCCCGTAATACTGTAGGAAGAATACCCGGGAAAACGACAGGGTTGTAGGCACCCTTCCACCAAACCATCCTCTTTTTTTCTCTCTCTCTCTCTCTCTTTTTCTTTTTTTTCTCTTCCTTCCTCTCTCTCTCTATCTCTCTCTCTCTCTCTCTCTCTATCTTTCTCTCTCTCTATCTATCTATCTATCTCTATCTCTCTTTCACTTCAATGAAAGCCGTCCCGTGTACCGTCGCGAGTCTCCACAGCGTAATCGAATAATTAAGCCGTTGATTGGAGCTTTATTACCCAATCCGCGAAGTGAGTTTTTATTGGCACTCTCGAGAGGACGATGCTCGGAGTATTTAAAAAGGGCTGCCTGGCGCTTCCGATTGGAAGGGAAATCAGCCGTGAGATTGGACGGTGCATAAAGAATCATTCTATCCTTTCTTTTTTTTCCCCTTTCTTTCTTTCTTTCTTTCTTCCTTTTTTTCCTTTCTTTTTTCTTTTTTCTTTTCTTTTTTTTTTTGTTCTCTTCCACATAAATACTACTTTCTCGAACACGTCGCAAGAGAGAGAAAGAGAGAGAGAGAGAAAGAGAGAGCGCCAGAACGCGCCATGTAAATATATACGCATATTATTTTATACAGACGATTGTCTACCGCGATTATTAATATCGATGCCATTCTTTCGTCTATATTTTTCTTCCTTCCTCTTCCGTTCTTTCATTTTCCGCTTTTCTTTTTTTTTTTTTCCTTTTTCCTTTTTTCCTTCTTCTTTTTTCTTCTCTCTTTTTCATTAAGAAAAAAAAAAAATAAAAA
>NC_060970.1:3974986-4007486 GCF_910589235.1 Vespa crabro | reverse complement strand
TATAAAGACGATCCGGAAGAAGAACGATCCAAACGAATCGCTCGTCCGTTTCCGGTCGGTGACATTTCATTCTTGGACAGGCAAGATGGCATTGTCTCTCCTCCCTATCTGATTTTCTCATTTCGCTGGTGGCTCTCGGTGAACCCATTAACGGTAGCCACAACCACCATCACCATCACCATTACCACTTACCATCACCACCACCACCATCACCACCATCACCAGTACTACCACCACCCTAACCGTCGCCAATCCCTGCCACTGGAAGGTGTACGATTACTTTCTTTTTGTTTTCATTTAATTACAGATGTCAAGGGGTTGTACCCCTCTCTCTTTCCTTTCTCCTCCTCCTCCTCCTCCTCCTCCTCCTCCTTCACTTCCGCCATCTTCGCCTTGTCCGCGTTCTTCTTGCACTTCCTTCGAAACCAAACCACCCTCCTATACTTTCTTTACCCACGCCCCACCTCCCTTTATTATCCTTTATTTATTCCAATTATCTGCACGACGTGAATTTGTCATTGCCTTTAATTTCTTTCTCTCGGACCACTTTCATTTCTTTTCTACTCGTAACCCCCTACTTTCCCCTTTACCCTTCTTCCTCCCCCCCCACGCCACCACACCGATCTTTGAATCTTTGAAGAGCCTTACTTTGAATCCTTTTGTAAAACATATATATATATATATATATATTTGCGTTGGACGATCTTTCGGATTGAGAATCTTTTGGAATAGAAAAAAAAAAGAAAAAAAAAGGAATAGAAAGAATGATATTTCGTGAATCTATTTATTGAAAAAGATAGAATAAAAAAATAAAAAAAAATTGCAATCCTTATACAATTAGATATACCGATGTACCTATCCCAGTTAATATGAATCAAAAAAATGAACAAAAAAGTGAACAAAAAAGTGAACAAAAAAATGAACAAAGTTTATTGCACTAATACGTTTGAAACTACGTAAGATTATGCGTGCTATCTGCGATACCGAATGATTGATAATTAATATAAATATTCATTGAAAAAATTGTCAAAAGATGTAAAAGAAGAGTCTATGAGGATTATTATAATTTAAGAAAAAGAACGAATAGTGTCCCACTATAACCCTCCCTCCCTCTCTCTCTCTCTCTCTCGCCCTTCGCTTTACGTCGTTCGATATATCGGCAATTCCCATTTACGAAATTGCACGATGCCTTCGTTCTTTTTTTTCCGTCTTTCTGCCTCTCTCTCTCTCTCTCTCTGTTCTCTCATCTTGGGGTTGATTCTAAATGATTGCTACTCGAATAAAAGGGTCTTGTTTTCAACCGCTAACATCTTTTTATTGTCGGCCCGCATATTCGATGCTTTTCATGCTCTAAACCTACCCCGCGTCGTCAAGAATAAAAAGAAAGCAAAAGCGAAGAGAGCAAAGGCAAAGGCATAGCAAAGTAAGGCAAAGCAAAAAAAAATAGAGAGAGAGAGAGAGAGAGAGAGAGAGAGAAAAGAAAATACGAAGGTAGACAGTAGTGGAAGCAGAGAGCGGAGGCGACATGAACTGAGTGTCACGGATAAAAGAGATAGGCCTCTCCTCCATTTGGAGATATTGAAAATATTGATTTGTTTTAAGTAATGGAAATACAAAGATATCCTATCCTTCTTTCTAAATCCAACGATGGTACTTTTCTTTCATCTAACTCTTTTCATAATCGGTATATTCATTCTATATAATCTTCTTACTATGATCAACTTCATGAACTCTGTCTATAGAGATACATATTGGTCGGTCTGTTTGACGAATTGATCAATCTAACGAAAAGAAAAGAAAAGAAAAAAAAGAAAAGAAAAAAATTATGACAATTCAACGGGAATAAATCTTTCGACGATTTTCAATGAGAAAAGAATTTCCGCAAATATTTTCATTGAAATTGATCCTTTAAAGGAACGCATTCTTGCGATAGAATTGTAGGAGGACGCGATCGTCGCGAGACGCAAAATGGAACGGAAACGTTGCGTCGACTGGAAGGTAAAAAGAAACGAAACGAAAAGAAAAGAAAAGAAAAGAGAAGAAAAGGAAAGAAAAAAAAAAAAAAAATAAATAAATAAAAAGAAGAAAAAAGAAGGCAAAAAAAGCGAAGAAGGAAAGGCAGAAAGGCAGCTCTCTCGCGTTGTTGCACTTGTCGTGCGAAACTCGAATGTTCAAAGCGAAAACGCCACTAATGCAACGCAATGCAACGCAACACAACGCAATGCAATGCAACGCAACGCAACGCAACAGCAGAAGCAGAAGCAGAGCAAAACAGAGCACCGACTTTCAGCTTCGATATCAATATTCTAAAAACACCCTTTGTCGCGTAGATGCAAAAAGATGGATGCTTGCGAGCACCAATGCACGTTCGCCTTGCAAATCGACTATACTCCAATGGACTTTTATATTTATATACGTTTCTATGTATCTATGATACATATACATACATACATACATAGACTAACGTGCACCTCTAAATACGTAGACTTATTGCTGTCAGAATTCTCGTACGCGTAAGGAGAAAAGGAAAGGATAAAGAATAAAAAAATAAAAAAAAAACCAGGAAAGGAAAATGAACAAAAAAAAAGAAAAAAAGAAGAAAGAAACGAACGCCGTGAAAAAATATTTGCTACATGCGGCTGTACGAATTCATTCTACCTCCCTCCCTCCCTCCCTCCCTCCCTCTCTCTCTTTATTTTATTTTATTTATTTTTTCCTTTTTTTTTTTTTTTATTTTTATTTTTACCCAAGATAACACCTGTCTAGAGACAATTAATCTTTCGCTTTTCATCGTTGAAAGAAAAAAAAAATCTCGTCATTGAGCATTAATTCCTACGAATTAAATAGAATATTTTCATCGTATCGATTGACGATTAATTAACACGAGAAAGAGAGATATAAAAGGGAACACACGGTATATAATTCGTTCGTTCGCATAAAACTCATTTATTTGTTCGCGCCGCGAGAATCTGTCGAAGAAAGAATTACGAGAGAGAGAGAGAGAGAGAGAGAGAGAGAGAGAGAGAGAAAGAGAGAGAGAGAGAGAGAGAGAACAAAAAAAGAAAGAGAGAATGAGAGAAAGAGAGAGAGAGAGAGAGAGAGAACGATGGAACGAGCGTGTCACTCGTCGTTGTTCAAGCTTAATTACAATTTCTTTTAACGCGGAAAAATTCGCCACTGTCGAAAGAGTCTTTCTTTCTCTCTTTGACATTTTCTTGTTCACTCTTTCTACCTCTCTCTCTCTCTCTCTCTCTCTCTCTCTCTCTTTCTCTATCTCTCTCCTTTTCCCTTCCTTTTTTTTTCTTCTTTTTTTTTTATTCCATCATACTCTATCACGCTCCGCTTTCCGTCTACATTTCCTGCAGCAACCCTCCCTCCCTCCCTCCCCCTTCCCGATACGCGTGCTTCCACCCCTTTCGCACGCATCCGCACGAGCGCAAGGGGTGACGCGTATAAACCGCGTGTACGGCCGTCAGCCAACACCTGTTTACTCCCTATGGTGTTGGATACCACCGGTGAAGGGACGTAGGTGGCAGTGATGGTGGTGGTACAGAGTAGTGGCAATGGTGGTGGTAATTGGAGGAAAGAGTGTGGGCTGAAAGAGAGAGAGAGAGAGAGGGAAAGAGGAGAGTGTCGATGGGGGTTTGCGTGCACACACACACACACACATACACACACTGGAAACGTTTGCTTCTATGGGGGAGGGTTGACGAAATCTTCTTGTTTTTCGCTACCGAACGATCCAAAGTGTTTTTATTGTACACACGTTTACATATCCCGTATAAGTATTACGCATCACACACGTTTCTCTCGATTAACAAAAATGAAGGAAGAGGATGGAGAAGGTAGAGGGAGGAGGGGGGGGGGGCGCGTGCAAAGGGGAAAAATACAATCGAAATTGCAAACAACGTTTGCTTTTTAATATAATGGATTGGGAAAGAGAAAGGGGATGATAAAGGAAGAAAAGGAGTAGAGAAAAAAAATTGTTTGTAACGATTGAAACGTAATAAACGCACTTTTTTACGATTAACCTATGAAGCTTCGGGGATGGGATGGGATGGGATGGGATGGGGTGGGTGGGGGGTGGGCGCGGGACGAGGAGAGTGGGTTCGTGCCACGTGTTACACGTTCGTTTTAAGTATTTGTTCATTTGCGTTTGTTCGTTTTCGTTTTTCTTTTCTTTTTTTTTTTCTTTTCTTTTTCTACATCTCAAAGAGTCCAATCGTCGTAGCACACGGCACGAGATAATAATAATAATTAATTAATAATAATTATAGCGTGCTATAGTTCGATCGTGACACGCAACGCCAATTGGATATTTTATATTCGTTGCATTACGAGAATTTTTTCAGATCGCGTGCCTATGCGTTCAGTAAACTTCTTCCTCCTCCTTTTTTTTTTTTTTTTCATTTTTCTCGTCATCCTTTTTATTTTTCTTTTCTTTTTTTTTTTTTTTTCTTTCATTTCTCAAAGCGAATCGAAAAGAAAATAGACAGACGGAGATATAGAGATAGAGATAAAGAAAGATCGAATCGTTCTGCTTAAAAAATTTCACGAATCGTTCATCTTTGTCTTTCTCGATTAATGAAAGAAATAGAAACATCTTGGGACGACATTTTGACGTTTCGACGTAATATATAAATTCTAATGATCGCCGATGAACGTCTTGAGTACCTTGGTGAAAGAGTTTAGTAGGGAAAAAAAAAAAATTAAAAAAAAAAAAAAAAGAAAAAAAAAGAAAAGAACAAAAAACAAAAAGAAATCCTTACCGATAGATAAAAGACAGAGAGAGAGAGAGAGAGAGAGACAGGGGGGGGGGAAGAGAAAGAGAAGTGTGCGATGGATTGCGAAGAAAAGAATAGTATGGAAAATTGGTCGAAACGACGTTGTCGGACGAAGAAGAAGTCACTCGACATTCGCGTTGGAGCACGGCTCCTCCGTTGATAATTAGCAAGCAAGCAAGCAAGCAAGCAAGCAAGCAAGCTTGACGTAGGACTGATAATTCTCAACAATGGTTCATTACCATCGTTTAAATGTACACGACAAGTGCATTCGAGTGGCTGCCGGAGGCGGCGGCGGCGGCAGTGGCGGCAGTGGCAGAGTGGTGGCGGTTGTTGTGGTGGTGGTGGTGGCGGCGACGACAACGACGACGGCGACAACGATGTCAGTGGCGACGATGGTGATGTTAGTGATAGTAATAGTGATAGCAGTAGTTGTGGTGGTGACGACGGCGACAGTGGCGATGGTAGCCAGGCAGCCTCTATCTGGCTATTTCCATACATCTTTCATTGTGTTCTTTGTGGCGCCTAACTATAGATTCGCCAACTGACATTTTTATGGCGGAACAATAGGGGGCGAGCTTATGCCGTTGGGAGAAGGAAAGAGAAAAAGAGAGGAACCGATTCGCCGTCAACCGGAGCATCGTTATCCGAGTAAATAGGCTGGCTGCCACCACTGTCGTCGTCGTCGTCGACGATTCTCTTCCTCTTCCTCCTCCTCCTCCTCCTCCTCCTCTTCCTCCTCCTCCTTCTTCTCCTCCATCCCCTTCTCCTCTTCCTCTATCCAGAGACCGAGCGACGACGATGACGTCGGTCCCCGAACACAATCCACAATTCGTATTGTTGTACTTTATTCCCCGAGTAATCCACGAGTACTGACGATGAAGAAGAGAAAGAGAGAAATAAATGGACGGACAGACAGACGGACGAACGGACGAACGGACAGACAGACAGACAGACAGACAGACAGACAGACAGACAGACAGACAGACAGACAGAGAGAGAGAGAGAGAGTGGAGGATGATAAAAGTTCTATGGTTGTCTTTTAGCGAGCTCGAAGAAATATCCTGTTATCCGAATCTAACGAAGGAAAAAGAGACGATTTTACTTATCGAATGAGATTCTTTAATATCTATATACTCTTATCTACTTTTCTCATACCCCTCACCACCCACCCCCAATCTCCATCTCTCTCTCTCTCTCTCTCTTTCTTCTCTGTTTATGATCGAATCATTTTATTAATTTCTCAAAGAGAAAATTTCTCTTCTCGTTGGAAGATCCGTGAAAGCGATTGCTTTCAAACGATGCGTATAACCACCCGCTCTGATGGAGAAAGAAAACTGTGTTTTGCCTCTCTCTCTCTCTCTCTCTCTCTCTCTCTCTCTCTCTCCCCTATCAACCTCGTCGTCGCCCATCTTTTTTTCTTCTTCTTCTTCCTCTCTCTCTCTCTCTCTCTCTCTCTCTTCCTCCCATCTCTCTATATCTATCTATCTATCTCATTCTCCAATTATTTGCCTTCCTTGTTTCCGAGTAGGTATAACGAGAGTTTTCCCAATGGCTCTTCAGGTTAATACTTCCGAGGGACTTCTCATACTCTTTTGTAGCTATTTATAACTGCTGCGAAGCGGAATAACGCGGCCACGTAATCTTCCATTATAATTGACCTCTGCTGCTGCTGCTGCTGCTGGTTGCTACTTGTTGTTTCGGAGTAAAGAAGAAGGAAAGAGAGAGAGAGAGAGAGGGTGGGGGGAGAGAAGGTTAAGAAGAAAAATAGGAAAAAGATGAAGCAGAAGATGGTCGACAGAGAGATAGTATTGATATTGGTACAGATATTGGTACTGTTACTGATATTTTTGATGCTGATACCTATCCTGACATACCAATCGTACTGATACTGCTCGTTCAAGACTAAAGAGGTTAAAGAATGCTTCTTCTTGCACGAAGTAAAATCATGCTGTTCCTGTGGCATAAAAGTTCATGGGCTGCTTCTCGTTGCCTCCATTATTGTGGTGTATGTGTTTGTGTGTCCATCACACAAATCAAGTCGCCCACACGTCACAACGTTTTCGTATTTATTTTACAAAACGCTTCTTCTACTTCTTCTCCTACTCCTCCTTTATTTTCCCCCTCTTACCACCCTCCTATCTCTATCTCTATCTCTCTATCTATCTACCTATCTATCTATCTATCTCGCTTTCTCTCTCTTTCGTTCTCGTTCTCTGTCTGTCTCTCATCATCTCGCCATCTCGCTCTCTCTATTTCTCTCTCTCTCTCTCTCTCTCTCTCTCTCTCTCTCTCTCTATCTCCTCTATTTCGCGACTTAATGTACCACCCGAGGTATTAATTATAAAAAAGTCGTAACTAAATACCCGTCAGAACGGAGTTACGTCCGTGAAAAGAGACGGAAAGCGAACGGGCGCATGGACACGGGGGCTTTAATTTTCCTATTTGTTAGAAAAAGTTAACGTCTGAGCGAACGTAGAAATCGTTAACGAAGTAAAACCGAGCGTCGCTCTGTCTCGCTTTCTCTCTCTTTCTCTCTCTCTCTCTCTCTCTCTTTCGCTTTCTCTCTCTCTCTCTCTCTCTCTCTCTCTCTCTCTCTCTCTCTTTCTGTCTCTCTTTCACCCTGTATCTTCGTTTCTCTATGTCAATAGCGACAGGACAAAATCGAGACAATGCGTCTGTCGCTGTTAATTAATTCTCAGAATTAATTAGGAGAATGAAAAGAGAAAGAGAGAGAGAAAGAGAAAGAGAGAAAACGAAATAGAAAGAGAGAGAAAGAGAGAGAGATAGTGTGCTCGATAAAAATTCGAGTGGTTGTAGTTGGTTTGGGCAGGGGTGAAACGAAGTGGTGGAGGGTGGAGGGGATGGGGTGGGTGGATTGGGTAGGATACTATCGCACGATAAAAATGATAATTCATAAGCGTCGCCACGTTTCTCTTTCTTATTCTTATTCGTTGTGTCTCTTATAGCTTCTCGGAGTTCTCCTACCAGGAGGTAATTTTAATTTTCTTTTCTCGACCTTCTTCTTCTTCTTCTTCTTCTTCTCCTCCTCCTGCTCTTCCCCCCCTCCCTCCTGCCCATCTCCTCCTCCTCCTCCTTGCTTCTCCTCCTCATCCCTCTCTTCACTTCTCTATCCCCTTATAGACCACCGTATTTTGTTCTCGGTACACCCCACACAGCTATAACTCACAGTTCGCGCCCCGCTCTCAACCCTCTCCTCCCTCTTAGTCCTCGTCACTCTCCCACCCCCTAGTTTACCCTCCTTACCTCTTATCGTCGACGAGTTTGTTCGAGTTTGCCAGTTATTAATTCGGAGATTTAAACATGAGCTTCTTGGGCGCCTAACTTGAGGCAATGCGCGATTAAAAAATTCGACTTATCATGCAGTTCATAGATTTTTCGTTTAAAGTATATTATACTAACGATCTCGCTGTCTCTCTCTCTCTCTCTCTCTCTCTCTCTCTTTCTCTCCCACTTTCGCTTTACCCTCTCCCCGAATCATTCTTTCTTTGCCAGTTTCAACAGAAAAATGTATATTCAAAGGATAGCTCTTACGTCGTATAAAAAAGTTTTCTTCCGTGAAATATTAAAACTCTGTGAAAAATCAGAGGCATTGAAACCACGGCCTCTTTCTTTCCTTCTCTCTTTCTCTCTCTCTCTCTCTCTCTTTCTTTACCTCATTAAATTCTAACGAGTGGCGATTAAAGAAATATAAGAGAACGTGAGTCGAGATAATACGCGATATCGAGCGTATTTTTCTTTTTTCTTCTTCTTCTTTTACGAAAAAAAAAAAAAAATAAATAAATAAATAAATAAATAGAGAACGAGAAAAACGATCAATGTCAAAATTCGTCGATGATGAAGTCGTCCCCTTTCTCTCTCTCCCTCTCGTTTCTTTTCCTTTTATTTTTCCTCACTCCTCTAGATAATAAATAAATAAATAAATAAATAAATAAATAAATAAATAAATATGTTAATTAACTACTTTGATCTAGCCTCATATCTATATATCTATCTATCTATCTATCTATACTTTTCTCTCTATAGATACATTCTATAGGTATATATATATATATATATATATATATATATATATATATATATATATAGATATACATATACATATACGTATCTATCTCTTGAACCGAGTGAATGGCAGTGATTGGCATTTAATGACGACGCTTCAAGTTCTTCCCTCCCACCTATACCGCCGATTAAAACTCGTCCTTCTAAAAGCTTTAGGTTGTTACGAGTGTGTTCTCCCTCCCCCCTCACCCCCCCCCCCACTACTACCATCATCGTTTATATCTACTTACATTCATCCATTTTTTTTTTCTTTTTTATTTATTCCGAGAGATCCATAAGCTTAAACGTACATACTTACATACACTCATATATATATATATATATATATATATATATATATATATATATACACATACATACACACATACATGTGTAACGTTGGGTGTTAATGGGGCAGACAGACTTCAGTCTTTTTCATTCCGTTAGAAAATCGATCCTTCGACGATAGACGTTATTCAACGTCTGGATAAAGATGAAGGTACACAGAGTTGTAACGAGAACGCGTTTCGAAACGATCTTTTCTCTCTCTCTCTCTCTCTCTCTTTTCTACTTCTTCTTTTTTCTTCTTCTGTCTCTTTTCAACTTAAATATCATACGATTCTATGTACCCATAGAAGAAGATTAAAAGAAAACAGTTGTGTTAAAGAAACATTGAAAGGATTCTTACACTGCTCTGCACCGAGCACTGACTGGTACTGCCTGTTTCTATTTACTTCCTCTTATCCAGAGATCCTCAATCGTTCGTAATTTAGTTCTCTCTCCTTCCCTTCCCCTCTCTCTTTCTCTCTGTCTCGCTCCTTCTCACAGAGATACACTCACTCCGTACTCCTCTACGATCAGTTTGTTTTGATATCCTGCGAATAAAAACAATATAGGTTATAAGTATAATGATATTTAGAGGTCGTTCGAAAATTATGTTATATAGGTTCAACAATTATTATTTGTCGATAAATCGATAAACATTGTTATCGTGTATCTATTTTTAAAACTTTCCTTTCTTTTTCTCTTTTATAAACTATATCGCGTATTAACGATCAGAATAGAATTGTGCAAATGTTATAGCGTCAAATTCGTCAATCTGAACTTTCATGCTTCGTAAATTTCGAATATATCGATGCTATTTTACATCATATATATATGTGTGTGTGTGTATGTGTGTAGACGTATGACTCGTAACAAAATCTCTCTCTCTCTCTCTTTCTCTTTATGTATATATATATATATATATATATGGATATAGATTTTAAACCATACTCGCGAAATTTATGATGAGAACCGTAGTTAAAATAGATGCCCTTGCGCGAATATAATTAATTTCTATGGATCGAAAACGTCGAGATTATACCTTTAACTATAATACGATAATGGGAAACAAAATGAGAATCACTGTTGTCGTTAATGGCGCTCTATACCTGTTATATGGTGCATCGGTACTGTGTATTAGTAGCCGTTAGTATAGCAAGCAGTCGTGCATAGTTAGGGGTTTAATAGCGAGTATTATTGATTATAATATCGCATGATTGGTACAATCACGTCGCATTGTACCTATCAATGCGGAACATGCAATCGTCTGACCGTGCATCGTTCGGGATCAGCGATGCACGAAAAGCCAGCCGACTGTATGGGGCTCGATTATTTATTAGCGAGTACCGTTTAGGGGCAATAGATTGAAATCGGTAATTATCGAGCTTAAGTAGCTAAAGTATGATCGTATGTGTACGATTCTATTTTCGGCCTATTTTCGTTTAAACGCACACACACATATATCTATGTTATGTATGTATAAACGATTATTATCAAACGAACGTACGAACGATCGAACATGAATAACTTTTTATTATTAATCACTTTATATTTCATTTCAAAGATCAAAGATCGTGAAAGCTAACGTTAATATCTCGATCGATCATAGAAGAACGTACAACAATCGATTTCAATTATCTTGAAATTGTATCAAAAGGATTTTCAATAAAAGCACCGACTCGAATTTGATACGATAATCACGTTAAACGCAGAAATTGCCTCAAGGTAAAAAATGGCACGTGCTTATTCACAAAAGACTAAATAGTTAGATAAATAGATAGAGATAAAGATAAAAAAAAAAATATATATATATATATATATAGAGAGAGAAAGAGAGAAAGAGAGAGAGGTAAAGGGAGAAGTGAAGTGCGGAAGAAGAGAGATGGCTTAAAAATCGTCGACACTAGAGCTATACACCCCTTTCTACAAGCTTCTTTCTAAAGATTCAAGCGCGTTTCCAATATAGCTTTTACACCGCCACTAATGGTCGTCTACGTTAGCGGCGAACACAGCCAGCCGATGGACGAGTGCGAATAAGAGATAGATCCATGATATCTACGTGGAAGAAAGATAGAGATAGCGAGAGAGAGAAAAGAAAAGGTTCGAGAAAGATCGAGATAGGTGGTGGGTGGTGGTAGATCAGTGCGAGAGGGAAAACTAGAGAAAGAGAAAGCTTATAGGGGTGAACGGGGGAGGGTTAGAGGGTAGGAAGAGAAGAAGAAAAAGGGGTACACACGAGAGTACAAAGGACGGCTGTCTCTGTCTGTCCGTTTCTCTCTTTCTCTCTCTCTCTCTCTCTCTCTCTCGCTCTCTCTCTCGCTCTATATCTCTTTCTCTCTTATTCTCTCTTTCACTTTTTTTTATTCACGGCTCTTTTTCTCGCGAGCGCGAACGTTCCTTTCTCTTTTATATAGACTGTCTCGGAAAGAGCAGAACAGGCAGAAGGACAATGGCATAAGTCTTTGTCGTACATACGAGCACTGTTCGCTATAACGCGTTTCTATATATGTGTTTCCATGTGTATACACGTACAAAAGTATCTTTATATAAGTATATAAATATATATATATATATATATTTTTTTTTTTATATATCATATATACACATACGTAGGCACACGCATATATGCGCCCACGTAGAGAAGTATTTTCACATAAGACAGGCGTTTATTCGTATAACTGCGGCTGTTCTGTTCGAAACAACGGAATTGGATGATATTATTTATCACTCTTCCCTCTCTCTCTCTCTCTCTCTCTCTCTCTCTCTCTCTCTCTCTCTCTCTTTCTTTCTTTCTTTCTTCCTTTCATTTCCCTCGTCATCTTTTTGTCTCTTTCTTTTGCAAAACTGTCAAGAAACAGAATAGGGGAGAGAGAAAGAGAGAGAAGAATAAGAGCAAGAAAGGGAGAGTTCGGTGAAAGTGAAGGGGTGGCATTCGAAAAAGAATAAGAGGGGGTAGCTAAAGGTGGCGGGGGTTCACGTGATAGAGAAGGGTGATAGTGACTCGCACGGTACGTGACAACTGCCGAAGATATTTCGTCGCGAAGAAGTATAAGCTTAATTCTCCACCGACAGGAATAAAAGAAATATGAGATGCCATATTGTCTGCATCTATCATCCAATTTCCTTTTCGACGATACCAAATATTACGACATTTTCAAAATAAACTCACTTGCCATTAGAAAAGAGAAAAAGAAAATAGGGGAAAGACAATTTATTGATGAAATAAACTTTTTCTTTTTTTCTTCTTTTTTTTTTCTTTCTATATTTTTAATCTCTAACGATCATCCACTTGTTTATACAATTATTCATAATTATCGATTTTTTTTTTTTTAATTGAATGTATTTAAGTATTTAGAAAAAAAAAAAATTCAATAGAGAATAAAATGTAAAAGAGCGTACATGAATTTCTCTCTCTCTCTCTCTCTCTCTCTCTCTCTTTCTCTCTCTCTCTCTCTCTCTTTCTCTCTATTTCTCTTGAATCGACCGGATCTTAATTATTTGCAATTTTACGGATGGTAGAATGTAATTATAATGCGAGCAAAGGTTCAGCTCGACGCAGAGTCACGCGGTTATGCCGTATGTACCCTCTGACCTTCCACCCCTCTCTTCCATCATTCCCTCCCTCCCTTTTCTTCCTTCCTCTTTCTCTCTTTCTCTCTCTCTCTCTCTCTCTCTCTCTTGCTCTCTTTTCCTCTTTCTGTTTCTCTTTCCTTCTCTCGTCAACGACCCTCAGAACTGGCGGCGTACACTCGCCACGAGCATTTCATCAGAAGCGCCGTCGAGTTCCACAGACCACTTAACTCATAAATGAGGGATTATTTCATCGTGTAATCGCGTATGGGCCAAAAAGCATTACAATTAACGCTAACCAACTCCACGACTACGACTACGACGAGTACGATGACGACGACGACGACGACGACGATGACGACGACTATGACGACGACGACGACGACGACGACGACGACGACGCCTGCCTATTCGCTGCGCCGATTCTAAATGGAAATTTGCCGCAGAACTCGTCGCTCTTACCCATCCACCCTCTCCTCCTCCCATCTCCAATCCTCCCGCAACCCACCACTCTCCTTCTATTCTGCTTTTCTTCTTCAATCTTCTTCTCTCTCTTTCTTTCTCTTACTTTGCCATCCTGTGTGTTACTCTCGTGCAATCAATTTTATCTCAAATCAGAAACAAATCTCTTTTAAATTGTTGTTGTTATTATTATCATTATTATTATTATTATTATTACGTATGTATCTATCTATATATGTATATGTACATATATATATATATATATATACAGAAAGGGGATCCTTTTATAAAACATTAAGACATCGAATATAATTATATATTATTATTAAAATCAAATTGTAGTAAAATTATAAAATAACATATATATATATAATTATTTATTTATTTATTTCTTTGTTTGTTTGTATACCAAGATTATTATTACTTCGAACGTAAGATCAGATCGGTCTTGGAAAAATATATAAACAATTCTCGAAAAAAGAAAATCGTAGTAGAAGGACGGTATGATTGATCGTCAAATGGCATGCCAGATAATGCAATTTTATTTCATTTGATTCTGAAAAGGTAATTGCTATTTTGGCCGAGTCCGTTCGTCATGGTGAACGAAGTGATGTATCGGTTCGACTATTTCCCTCCCTCTGACTTCCTTCCTCTCCCTCGCACTTTAACTTTCTCACGATCGTACGTCTTTTCTCTGCCCTCTCTTTCTCTCTCTCTTTTTCTATATATATATATATATATATATATATATATATATATATATATATATATATATATATCTTTTTCCACCATGTTAGAATTTCATATGATATTAGCTTTCTCTCATCTTCATCCTCCTCATCTCTATTTCACACCGGTTCCCTATAAACGATATATTAACTCTTAGACAAGATTATTGTTCTTTAGGGATGAAAAAAGTGATGTGGATTGAGTTCACTTAGAAGAAAGAAAATACAAAGGAAAAGGAAAAAGAAAAAAAGACGAAGACCAAAGCTCTGCCCAATTCCAATTGGTTCGATATCAAATTCTAAATCGTAAAAAAGGAAAGAAAAGAAAAGTAAATCGTCGATCGTCGTATCAATTAATTAATTGACAATTAATTCGCCAACTGTATGAATTATTATCGCGAGAAAATGTCTAATAACAAATGTTATTCGCGTCGCATTTTTTCCTTTTTCAATTCTCGTAAAGACATCAAAAGGGATACATTTATATACACTCTGTCTCTCTCTCTCACACACACACACACAGAGAGAGAGAAAGAGAGACATATATATATATATATATACACTCTCTTTCGATGGCTATCGGCGTTAGTGGGAGAATGTAAATTTGGTTTCGCCGTTTATACCGGTAGAACGGTTTCTTTTCTTCCGTCCGGAGAAATTTCTCTTTTCGAGTGGCAAAACGAGCCGCCGCCACGGGGAAAGGAAGAAATAGGAGGAGCGAGAGAAAAGGTAGAAGAGTAGGAAACGACGGTATTGCTGTTGGTATGGAGGTAAGTTAGATGATGGTGGTGTTGGTGGTGTTAGTGGGAGGTTGGTAGGTGGATGGGTGGATGGATGGATGGGTGGATAGGTGGGGTGGTTGGCTCACTACAAAGCGGGCCTTTTATAACCGAGCATCGCGATAAGTTGGTACCGCCTCGGAGCAGTGGCATGATTATTACTATTGCTATTATTGTTGCGGTTACATCGACCGCAATCACTCAAACTCGTTAAAACTTTTGGCATTAGTGCGCGCTGAGTTCGGCCTGCATTTTATCCTGCCCCAACCCGTTTCCCTTTGCTTCCTTTAACTCCCCCCCCCCACTCCACCCCCAGCCCCTACCCCATCCC
Organism: Vespa crabro; assembly: GCF_910589235.1. Lineage (NCBI taxonomy): Eukaryota > Metazoa > Arthropoda > Insecta > Hymenoptera > Vespidae > Vespa > Vespa crabro. The sequence goes on along the minus strand of NC_060970.1, from coordinate 3,992,446 downwards.
ACCCCTCTCAACGGCGGTTTCACCAAGCAGTCCTGCCACAATCCGTTACCAACGATCCTTTGGCCAACTCCCTCCCTCCCTCCCTCCCACTCTCTCTCTCTCTCTCTTTCCCTTTCACTTCTTCAAAAGATTTTACCTTCTCTTTCAATACCGATTTCACCTAAACATTATTCTTTTCCTCTTCTTTTCTTTTTTCTAATATCCCTCGACAAACGACTTATTACACAACTCGTAACTTTTCTTTTTTTACTCGTTCATACGATTCTCATTAAAATGGCATCTAATTAGTTAAATCTCGCTTGATAGATAGACGAACGATATTTAAAATTCATCACGAACGTGAATTTCAAATTCAGAAAGAACTTTATATATCCTTTGAATGATATTATATAGCTTATCGTGTGTGTCCTACGATAAATCGTTTATTCTCGTTGCAGAAGTAAGAAAAAAGAAAAAAGAAAAAAAAAAAAAAAAGAAAGAAAAGAAAGAGAAAAAGAAAAAAAGAATAAGAAGAAGAACAAAAAATTTCCCAAGACTTACAATTTCCTCTGTTTTAACGCTTCACTTTCCTAACTCAATGGTATATCCACCGCCGCTAATATTTGCCACGACGTACGGATAAAGTACGACCCTGTGGCGTGTACGAACCATAGAAAAATATCTAGGAATACGGAATTAATCGTATCCTCTTTCTTTCTTTCTTTCTTTCTATCTATCTATCTATCTTCTTTCATTTTACCCCTGGTAGACTTCCGCGCGTACACACGGACACCCTTTCGAACGTAGTATAGACGTATACAGTACTACTCCTCCTTCTCCTCCTCCTTCTCCTCCTTCTAGGATGGCAAGGTGAACTCGGCGGGGGAAAGGGTGGCAGAGGGTAGGGGAGGAAGGGGAGAGGGTATACTGAGACGCGTAGAAAGCCACGGCGATATAAAAATAGATATGAAACCTGGAATGGATGGTAGAGTCGGTGGTGGTGGTTATACCGATGGTGGTGGTGGTGGTGATGCGGTAGAAAGGGAAAAAGGGTGAAGAAGTAAAAGGTGGAGGAAAATCGAGCAAAAAGATAGCAAGTAAAAGAGAAAGAGAGAGAGAGAGAGAGAGAGAGAGAGAGAGAGAGAGAGTGCGTGTGTGTATGAGAGAGTAGGAGAAAGAGAGAGAGAGAGAGAGAGAATACATAGAATGTATGGAGATTCGGAGTCATGCGATTCAACTATAAAACTCGGCGAGTTTTGCAGCTGGCGAGGCATCGTCCCACCTCCCCGATCGTCCAACCCCTCATCCCTCATCCCACCCTTTACCTTCTTCTCCCTCGTCCGCCTACGCGTACTTTCCTTTCCGCCGTTCCGCAGTTATTTACGGTTTGATTCGCCTTATCTTCCTTTGCCACCCCCCAATTCCAACGTCAGCTTTCTCGCGTCTCGCTCTCTTCACGGATTCGTACGCCTCGAAAACCACCTGAAGAAAGATAGCCCAAAGTGCTCGCGGACCGAACAACACACAGGCTCGCCCGCCCCCTCCCACCCATTCCATCTACCATCTACCACCTATCTTTCTCTTTCTCTCGCCTTTAGTACAACCACTTATCGTTCAACCTTCCCTCTCTACCTATCTACCTACCTACCTACCTACCTACCTATCTATCTACTATACCCTTCTTTTTTCTCTTACTCCTTGACTTTCACAGTATTCCCGGATTCGACTTTAACCCTTAGCCAAGGGGATTAGTCAATAGTAGTATTTCGAATGAATTTTCTCTCTCTTTTTTTTCCTATTTCTTTTTTTTTTTCTTTCTTTCTTTCTTTCTTTTCTCTGTTCTATTTCTCTCTCTCTCTCTCTCTCTCTCTCTCTCTCTCTCTCTCTCTCTCTCTCTCTCTCTCTCTCTCTCTCTTTCTCTATCTATAGATGATCAAACCAAATTTATTTATTAAAGCACGTTTCGCGAAGAGAATGCACGAATTATTAGACACAGGTTTTATCTGAAAAGCAAATACTTGCACCTCGTTAAGATAACAATATTCAAACAGGGAGAGAAGGAGAGAGAGAGAGAGGGAGGGGGAGAGAGAGAGAGAGAGAGAGAGAGGAAATTTTTCCCCTCGGGAGAAGAGAGAGGAAGAAGAAGAAGAAGAAAAAAAAAACAGAGAAAGGAAGAAAAAAAGAAAATTATCGAAGCACGCGTCTCCGGCCATCGTTTAAAATTTCCCCGTCGAAATATTTCGTTACAGGTATTTTTTGTTCCGTTTTGTTTTTTTTTTTTTTTTACTTCTTCTTACGATAAAAAAAAAAAAATTGAAAATTGACAATCGATAGTCCGTTTGTTTGTATAGGTGAAAAAAGTAAAAAAAGAAAAAAAAAAAACAAAAAAAAAAGAAGAAGAAGAAGAAGAAAAGAAAAGGAAGAAAGTAAACGACGAGTCGTTCATTATTATTTAAGGGATTTTTCCCTTTTAACGCTCGTTAAAGGATCAGAATAGGATTAATGTACATATATCGGTACATTCATGGATAAGATCTTACGTTAATGGATCAAAGTCTAAGGATCGTTTGTAAACTATGGACTAAAGACCGAGGATCGTGGACTAACCAGCACAACTGTCCCGACGATGACCAACGACGACGATGACCAACGACGACGATGACGATTATTTCTCACTAACGATTCACTCACACTATTTAGAGGAAGAACGTTTCCTCGATCCTATCCTTTGTAAAGGTTAACGGTCGATGAGAGCTCGTCTCGTCTTGAGTGTCCAAAGATGAGACGAGAGGAGCGAATTAGGAACGAAACGATGGAAGGACCGGGGAGGGCTAGTGCCACTGAGAGAAAGCTTTGAACTCCGAAGAACACGAATCCCATAGCTTTAGCTCTAACCTTCGAAACAAAGAAAGAGAGATGCTTCTACAAGTGTTGAAACAGACGATAAACAGACGGATAGCAAAGAGCAACTAAGTCCATCATGGGAAGGACACCGTATCGCCTTGATTCTCTAAGCTCCAATGCTAACGTTGCTTCTAAGATACCAAAACCAAGAGTCCTTCCAATGGTTTATAGGTTGACGTATATATATATATATATATATGAGTGTGGGTGGGTGTATATATACATACACTTTGTAATTGAATGCATGTACAGTTCTCTGATACCGTCGAAATGCAAGCATTTCTCTATTGGCACGGATAGATATTCCCTACGTCCAACTACGAAAGTGTGTATGTCCTTTCGCTTAACTACAGCCACTGATATTCTATTCTCGAATTAATTACTCTCTCTCTCTCTCTCTCTCTCTCTCTCTCTCTCTCTTTGTCTATCTCTGTCTCCTTGGATGGATGGTTTATTCCTAAGATTCCTAATTATTGAAAATTTCGAATAGACCTCTCGTTAATTTGATTAATCGTTTATCTTCCATCTTAAATACCATACTCTCCTCCTAATAGATAAAGTCATAATCTTAGTTATTAATTTGAGTAATTAATTTTCTTAAGAGTCATCGTTTCAACGTTAATATCGACGAATCGCGTCGTATCCGATTAGATTTTAAAGGACAAGTTCTGGGCACTCATCCCTTTCTCTAGCTCTCTCTCTCTCTCTCTCTCTCTCTCTCTCTCTTTCTCTCTATCTCTCTCAATCTCTGTCTTTCTCTACTCTTCGGTAGGATATGCAATCTCTTATCGGTATTTGGGATCGTCTCGAGGACCGAGAACAGGACTTTCGTGGAACTCGATCGAAGAAGGCGCCAAGCTTTGGTCTCGAGAGGAAGTGAGATATGGATAAAGGACGGCCCGCGACTGGATAGAGAAAGATTGAAGGAGAAACGGGGAGTGAGGAAAGAGAAAGAAAGACAGAGAGAGAGAGAGAGAGAGAGAGAGAGGGAACGCGAGAGAGCTGCCTCCTACAAACGCTTTCGCTATCAGTTGGCTCTGGCAGCGAAGGTCTGCCTATCCATCCATACAACAATGCGGAGATATTAATTATGAGATATTACGATAAGACGCGAACAATACACCCGTATTGAATAAGAGATCCACCTTCTACCTCCTACCATCTTAGAGCACCGCATGGAGTGCTCGTGTCTGTCTTACTACCCTTCGAGCGACCAAACTCCTTGAATCTTCTCAACGCAATGCAACGCAACACACATTTTCATGCAGGATTCACGCGATTCAATAATCCGTATTATACAATATATGTCACATATATTATATACATATATATATATGTGTGTGTGTTTTTTATTATTATATTTTATATTATACACTTTCGTATGTGAAAATATATTTCACACAATAATATATTTCCAATTATAATATAATCCATTAGAAAAGATCTCACATAATAATGATAGACGATCAAGAGATAGAGTGATAAAACGTGATTTTTTAATCAAACGACGATTAAAAAAAAAAAAAAGAAAAAAATTATTATTCGTTGAGAGGATAAAATAGAGATTAGGGTATACAAATAGGTGAGATTAATAAAGCAGTCCTTATTACGATTTTCAACGACATCCTTACCGTTGATATTCGTATACTACGTAATCATCGTAATCATAGTCATAGTCGTAGTTGTTGTAGTCGTCGTGGTCGTCGTTGTCGTCATCGCCGTCGCCGTCAACCCTTTCTACCGTGGCAAGCTGCTCTACGTGTCTCCGGCAATTCGCTGATCCGCATTTAGGACAAGGAGGCAATATTTAGGGCGAAGGGTGAGAGGCCTCGAAGTTAATTAGATTGACTTCGTCAAGGCGCATCTACTTAACCTCAGCGTCGTGTCACCGTTCGCATGCCGTAAGATCGTGAATTCTGTCAGTTCCGTAGACGACAAAAGGCGAGAGAAATTATAATGGGTGAGGGCAACGGCGGGGAGGGGGAGGGAGTTAGAGGAGGAGGAGGAGGAGGAAGGGAGTGGAGAGAGACGCAGTGGGGGGGGGGGAGATGAATTTGGGGGAGTGGGCGTCAAGATCTTTCCCTTTCTCGTTTCCTCTTGACGCGTCGTGTCTATCGCATTAAGTCACCGGGCACAATATCCCAGTATCAAAATCATAATGATTTTAGGTTCTTACGGGGGGAGGGGAGGAGGAGATGGAGGGATCAGGAAGTGTCTAACACAGGAGGAAAAGGAATATGGATGGAGTGTAATACAGGGATGAAGAGATTGAGGGTTGAGAAAGTATGTCTGTGTGTTCGTAGCCTTTCCTATGTCGGATCAATTTTCAGAAATTTTCAATAACGTCGGGCAATGTTCGGGCATCCTTGCCGAAATTTTTTCTTTTCTTTTCTTTTCTTTTTTTTTTTTTTTCTTTTGAAAAAATTTAAGGACTGACGCCCTTATCGACACAAACAAATATATATTCTTTTGTTTATAATTATTATATAACGCGTAATTCTATCTAGCGATAGAAAAAGAAATGTAATTAAGAAATATTGATAAGCTCTATTATTGGCTATTCTTTCAAGGTTATTGAAAGTAAGAAGAGATGGTTAAGGGGAGGGTGGCGGGGATAAAATGTAATCGGTTCTTACTTATTCAAAATCCCCTCCTAAGATTTGTATTTCCCTTTAAGGAGGGTGCCGTTTTGCCTTGATAGTATTTACGAAACTGCAGGATTCTTCGCATTCCATGATTCCAAAGGAACGAATAGAGGAGGACACGAGGAAAGAGAAAGATGGGCCCCGCTGCCGCTTGTCTTGTCATTCTCGATCGAATTCTGTTTTCTCGGCTGTGGAATCGGTCGGATTCCTAAGACGTTATATCCATCCCTTCCCCTAAAGTAGGCAACAACATTCGAGCCTGATCCACTTCCAATCCATAGCGGACCCTCGTCTAAGGAAGGAATTTACTTTCTTCTGACCAGCTACAAATTCCTGAACACACACCGTTTCTCATTATTCCTGTCCTACGTCTTCTTTATTAGTAATCATTTACGATCGATATTTATTTCCTTTTTTATACGATTGTTTTATATATATGGGGCTCTTTTATATATGTATATATATATATATATATGTATATATTGAAATCAGAATAAATTTTTTAGTTGAACAAATACGAAAGTTATTCAATCTCTAACGATATATAATGTCAAACTCTGAATATATAATACACGAGAGATAAAATGCAAATTCTTACGAGAGACGATCTTCCAGAACGAAATTCCACAGGAATCTCTCTCTGGACAATTGAAAATACCACTTTGACATAAGTCCGGTCGACCGGACCGAGACCGCTACTCGACGAAAAATATTGGCGCTACAACGTTTTCCTTTATAAATGGTGAAACACCATAAACCTTGTCCCAACCTGACCCGACTTGCGACCCAATCCTATCCGATCCAATCCGACTCAGTCTAACTCGGTCAGAATCCGTCGAGATATCCTATTAAATGTCCATTTTATTGATTCGACGATTGAAGTCGTATAAAGTGTATTCACGTATTCTAGACCTACCTATTGTACAAATAGAAATAAAGAGAGAGAGAGAGAGAGAGAGAGACAATAACTGCATTTAACACACGTGCATTCTGTCGTTATATTAATGCATCTACCATCATCACCATCACACACCCCCACCCCCATTCCCGCCCTAACCCCGCACACGCTTGTTAATACGAAGTAAACGTACTGGACCGCACAATACCGAATTGGATTGCTTTTGATTTAACGGGGAAACAATAGTGACGGACGTATGTTACCTTATTTGCACGGTCATTCGCGGCTACAATATTTGCCCGTTGTTGATAACTACCAAAAGAAACTATCAAACAAAGAGAGAATGCAAACACACCGGCAGCCAATTTATTTCTTTTTGTTTTTTTTTGTTTTTTTTTTGTTTTTTTTATCACCACCGACTATATACGATATTTCGCCGTACATATATATCATATATATATATATATATATATATATATATATATATATATATATATATATATATGAGAGCCCCATTTTTTTTCTCTCTCCTTCTTCTTTTTTCTTTCTTTCCTTTTTTTCTTCTTCTTTTTTTTTTCTTTTTTTTTTTTTTTATTACGTTCACCCACGCACGCGTGATCTTTTTCGTTTGTTTTTGGTTTTCGTTCTTTTTTTTGTTTTCTGTTTCTTTGTTCTTTTTTTTTCTCTGAACGCGAGATAGTTAAACTTAGGTTATACGTTTAAAATTCGATCAAACTGAATTTCTCTTAATATTCGACGTAACCTTTTCGATTTGCAATACAATTTATTCGGCTTTTCCGAAATTTCCGAATAATAATAATAACAACAATAATAATAATAATAATAATAATAATAATAATAATAATAATTCGTTCCATCACCGTTGTACTCTCGTTACGAAGTTGACATGGCATACGACGAGTGAGAACGCACGAAAGTAAAGAGGGAGAAGGAAAGAAAAATGCCATGGGAATGAGAAAGAGAAAGAGAAAGAGAGAATGAGAGAGAGAGAGAGAGAGAGAGAGGGGGTAAGGCCATTACGTAATTCAAAAGCGGGAACGTATGCTTCATTTATTAAAGAGATTGCCTCGAAAGATTGCTGTTTCGCGCATGGCTACGTCCTTCCTTTCTCTCTCTTTCTCTTTCTCTCTCTGTCTGTCTGTCTGTCTGTCTGTCTGTCTTTCTCTAATACACCCCCGGTTTTCTACCGTTTCGGCTACCAGGACGGTTACGGTTCCGTTGGATTCCGTCATTATTATTATACCAGTACCGCTGCAGCAGGCATTCGAATTACGCCCGCGTTTATATTCAATTTGTTTCTAGAAATTACAATTTGTTGGGAATTGGCGCTAGACGACGACAACGACGACGACGACGACGAGGACGAGGACGAGGACGAGGACAACAACGACGTCAGTAGGAGTAAGAGGAATAGAAGGTGGAGGAGGAAGAGGAGGAGGAGGAGGAGGAGGAGAAATTCGCGAGACGAAAGGTTGAACCCCATCCTTTTGCGCCCCATCAGTCATCCATCCTCCTCCCCTTTTGTCCTATTATTTCCTTTTCTTTTAAACTCTCATCCTCTCTCTCTCTCTCTCTCTTTCTCTCTCTCTCTCCCACCCTCTTCTTCCTACCAATCTCTAACCCTTAACCCTTAAACCCCAGCGTCCCTAAAAATGAAAGAAGAATCGAGATAGAATTTGAAGTATTTACTTAGTTATCTATAAGATTTGATGTAATTATGTTATTAAATTAATTAGATTAATGCTAACCAAAGTTTGTCCCGTTGACAATTATATTGAGATATCATGATATAAGAGAAATAGAGACAGACCTCTCTCCCAGAGATCTCCCTCCCTCCCTCCCCCAGGCCCCGTGTCCCTCTGCCCTATCGCTAGACGGTCTTCGTGTTCACTATCGATCTTTCGAGCACCTTCCGTGTTCCCGTATAACGTCTCCACTTCCCATAGAAAAAGGGAGAAGAGAGTGAGAGGATGAGAGGATGATGAGGATGAGGAAGAGAGGGAGGTGGGATCGAGGTGGTCCGCGCCCGAGTATCATATCTTACAACGAACGCGCGCGCCTCGCGTTCTTTTAAATAGGAACTTGCGAAATATTCATGGACGATATTCAAGCTCCATTCAAATACGTGTACGTCGAGAGCGTAGATATATATATATATATATATAGTCCCCTCCCCCTCCCCGTCCACCTCCCCCTTCCCCTTGTAAGAGAGAAAGATACAGACATAGATGTATATATATATATATATATCTAACAGGGAAGAAGCATACCTATCTACCTAGGTACAACACACGTAACAGTCAAGCCCTCTTTTAGCATCGCTTCTTCTCTCTCTCTCTCTCTCTCTCTCTATCTCTATCTCCACGTTTCTCCCGTGTATTTAGGCTGATTCGCCAGGACTAATACAAGTAAAGATATATCCCGTGTAGATGTACATGAGTGTACATGTGGTAGAGACGCAAGCACACCCTGGAGTTCTGTAACGCGGTATCCGCGGCTTTCGCGCTCTGGGCCCCCGTCATAAAAGAGCCCCCCCGCCGTGTGCATACCGCTATATCTTTAGAAATATTGGTTAGATTTACATATTTTACCGTAAAGAGATAGAGAGAGAGAGAGAGAGAGAGAGAGAGAGAGAGAGAGAGAGAGAGAGAAGAACAGCGAGCGAGTAAGCGAAAGAGCGAGCGAGGAGAAGTAGAAAAGAGAAGTAGGAAGAGGAAAAGGTGGAGGTGGAGAAAGAGGAAGAAGGGAAGAGATGCGGGCGAAGGAGGATAGCAACGGGTACCGGGGTGAGGTTGTAGATGTAAAAGGAGAATCGGAGAGGTAGCAGTACTCCTCTGTCGGCAGAGGAGGCAGAGGAGACGACGGCGATGCTCTAACGGCTCAACGATGGAGCATCGCGAAGGCTCGCAGCATCGCGAGAGGGTTTTCCCCTACCCTATATACTACTCTGGTTGGGTGTCGGTTCTGTTGCCGTTGCTGTTGCTACTACTCTGCTGATGCTGATGCTGATGCTGATGCTCGCGCTAGGGGTGGTTGCCAGGGTGGTCGTCGCTTCTGCTGGATTCCCATCCACTGGAGTTGCTTCAATGCGGCCGGCTTCAGAGATGCTAAATATTAATACCTACTAGTGTTCCTTTTATGCTCTGTCTACCCCCCAACCCCCACCCCCCACCCCTTCCCACCTACAACCACCTATCGCTCTTTTCCTACGCATACTCTTTTCCTCTCTCTCTCTCTCTCTCTCTCTCTCTCTCTCTCTCTCTTTCTGTCTATCTCTGTTTCTTTTTTTTTCTCTTTTTCTTTCTCTTTCTTTATTTCTTCGCGTTCTCTACGCCCGCGTAAATATTCTCTTTTGCCTTTCCATCCATTCCTCTCCTCTCCTCTCCTCTCCTCTATTCTCCTCTCTTCCTCTCTCTACTCTCGCCTGGGTTACATCTCTATCTGTTTATCTATGTATCTATCTCTGTTACTTGGTTACTCTATTTCCTCTTTTTTTTTTTTTTTCTTTTTCATATCTTTCTTCCCCTCTTTCCGCATCACTAACGTGTTCCACTATCGAAAATTATTTTTAAATATTCCCGATTACGAACACGGTTTTTCCGTATGCCATCGTAAAATGGGAGAAGAGGGAAAAAGAGAGAGAAAAAAAAAAGGGAAAAAGGAAAAGAAAAAGGAAAAAGAAACAAAAAAAAAAAAAAAAAGAAAGGAAGGAGAAAAAAATTGCCGGCCAATTCGTACACGCTTGTAATTTAATTGGAAATGTTAATTGTTATTACAAAATGAGTATATCCCTTTGTATAATCATGCTGATCGACGAAGTCAAGTGAATTGCAAATTGGAGGCAAATGACAATTGGCGTTAGATTATCCCTCCCTCTCCCCCCCCCCTCTCTCTCTCTCTCTCTCTCTCTTTCTCTCTATCTTTTTTTTTTTTTCTTAACAGGCCAAAGAGTAGGGTTAAAGTTCAAGAGAAAGAGAAAGAGAAAGAGAGAAGAGTAGAACAGAGGGATGATACAAGAACCCAGTTGCAACAAGTCACTATAAACGCATTCGAGAAAAAGGGTCGACGGTCCTCTTCTCACCTCTCCTCTCCTCTTCATTCCTATATCTTCTCCTCCTCTCTTTTACTCGGCTCGCGTCGAACGCTGGCACCCCCGCGTGCGATTCAATTAATAAAATTCATTCGAAAGCATCCATTAATTTTCTCCTCCTACTTCAGTCACGATCACAGTTAATTCCTTCGTTCAGTAACTCTGGCATGGGTTTTAAAGGGTTGTCAAGTTTTTTTTCGTTTACACAGTAACGGAGCGGTGGCGATGGTCGAGTTTAAAGAAAAAAAAAAAAAAAAAAAAAAAAAGAAAGAAAAAAAAAAGAAAAAAAAAGAAAGAGAAAAAACAAGAATGAAGAAAAGAAAAGAAAAAGAAAAAAAAAAAAAAGAAGAAAAGATAATAAGGGGAAAGGAAGAAATAAGGAAAGAAGAGAAAGAAAGGAACAGGGAAAAAAAAAAGGAAAAAGAAAAAAAGGAAAAAGGAAGAAAGGAAACCCATTTGACGAGGGAGGTAGATCGGATGTACAGAGAGAAGGGTGCAAATAAGACGGAGGTTCTCAGACCTTCGCAGTATAAACAAAAAACGAACGAACGTATAAATATCCAACAAAGAACGACAAGTCGAGTACTGGCGGTCTCCCGTTTTTTCCTCCTCCTCCTCCTCCTCCTCCTCCTCCTCCTCTTCCTTCTCCTTCTCTTCTTCCTACTTCTCCTTCACTTCTTCTTCTTCTTCTTCTTCTTCTTCGTGTCACCCTCTCTCTCTCTCTCTCTCTCTAACCATTCCCCTATTTCTCTCTTTCTTGTTCCCAACTCCTTTCTACCCCTTCCTTCCCTCCCTCCCCCTCCCCCCTCCCCCCGCACCTCATCCCGTGACTTTCGAACCGAGGGAAGAAGTAGTAGTAAAGTACTTTGCACCGCAAAAGAACATTTTAATTAATATTATTCGCTTCTTAAATAACGATCAAAGAGTTTTCGCGTGACTGTCGACGACGCGAGAAAGGAACGACGGATCGAATCAAGAATTGAAAATAAATATACGTTTAATAAAATGTCATTTAACCTGACATAAGCGCTATCATCTCGTAATAATCGTTACGTTAATTCTCAATTAATTATCGTAGTGACGTTTTGTCAAGCGAACGCGAATTCCTATGTCGTGAATAAATTGTTATTTCTTTATTTATTATTTTTTTTTTTTTTAGTGTTTGTTTTTTTTTCTTTTTTTTTCTTACGAATTTGTATCCAATACGCGAACGCAAATGTTACAGACAGATCCTTTTGAGATATTTTTGTCCTTTTTCTCTTTCATTTATTTATTTATTTTTTTTTTTTTTTTCTTAATCAAGTCCAAAGGCAATCGAACGTCTCCTCGATTCCGTGGAAAAAGAAAAAGAAGAGGAAAAAAAAGAGATTAATAAAAAAAAAAAAAAAAAAAATAATAAAAGAAAATTTTCGTCGAGGAATGACACGAACGATAATATTTTGTTTGAAAGAAACGATCAAATTTAGCAACGCAAAAGGATATCAATCTTTTCTTCGTATATTTCCATACCCCTCTCCTTATTTCTCTTTTCCTTTTCCTTTTCCCATTCCTTTTTTGCTTCTTCTCTCTTACTCGTATCTCCTTCCCTTCTTCTTCATTTTTATTCGCGTCGTACCTACGACGTGTCTACCCCACGCGAATGCCCCGTTAAATATATTTATATCGTATCGCGCTCGTCTTACGTCGTCTCGTATCCACGAGGATATTATAGCTCGGCAATGTAATGGAAAGCGACGGATGATACATGGAGACGTCAAACGTGACATTTTCCGTTGTCGTTTCGAGAACGAGTCGTGTTTCCCCCACTCTCTCTTCTCCCTATCCCCCTCCTTTGGCCCTCTCCCTCCTCACCTATTCCTCTCTATTTCTTTGGTACCTAGAACCAACCGATAGATTATGGAATAGTAGCAAAATAAAAATGAAAAGTGATAAATGCGTGTAACGTTTTAAAATATCAACATTAAGTTTCTTAAAAGAAAAAAAAAAAAAGAAAGAAAAAAAAAGAAACGATTTATATATCAGATTATATTATCAGGATCATTCGTCTTGTCCTCATTTCAAACGATCAAATTCATTTTCATTACGACGAAACGATCATCTCCCAAGTGTCTTATTATTATTATTATTATTATTATTATTATTATTATTATTATTATTATTATTATTATCAGTGGAAAGTTTCGAAATATATCTTGGAATGTCGAAATCATAGAAATTTCATTGCGGCGAATTTAACGCGCGTGGGTGTTGTAATTGAGAAAAAAAGAGAGAGAGAGAGAGAGAGAGAGAGAGAGAAAGAAAGAAAGAAGAAAGAAGAAAGAAAAGAAAAGAAAAAAAGCAAAGAGGCACGTCGCATCGCGACAAGGAAAAAAAAAGGGCGAATCATTCGTTCGTTCGTTCAAGAGAGAGAGAGAGAGAGAAAGAGAGAAGGAGTCACCCTCTTTGCCTTTTTTTTGCCTCCACTTACCCCTCACCTAACCAACAACCCCCAAACCCCATGGAAATCCGTAACGACAATTTGCTGCTCGCCTCAAAGCCGCGTACATACACAAACGAATACGATAATAGATATATACACATCCATACTATTCCTCTCCTCTCCTCTCCTCTCCTCTCCTCTTCTCTTCTCTTCTCTTTACTATTCCCCCGAAGAGTAGAACATGCTCTTCTTCCGCGATCCGATTTTGATCGGCAGGAAATCACATTGAACGCGATAACTCGAGGTATCTGGAAAGGAAAGGAAAGGAAAGGAATAGAAAGGAAAAGGGAGGGAAGGAAGGGAAGTTAGAGTAGGGGTTGTGCTTAGCTTGGTGGGTGGAAGTATCTATATATAGGGTGGTATATTTCGTAGTCTCCTTTCAGACAGGTTCAACTGATTTTCCACTCGTGGGATATTCAATAAGGCAACAGTGAAAGGGAGAGAGGACTGAGGATTCTCCTTCCTTCCCGTCGGTATAGAGGATGAGGAAGAAGAAGGTAGACAAATGTAATACGGAACGAAAGAGCAAGAGCAAGAGCAAGAGAGAAAAAGAGAAAAAGAGAAAGAGAAGAAAGAAAGAGAAAAAGAGTGCGTATACAAAAATAGCGTACATGTAATAACAACGTAGAAGCAAAGGCAAAAATCGAAAGAAGAAGAAGAAGAAAATGATGATGATGATGATGATGATGATGATGATGATGATGATGATGACGAAGAGACAGATATAGAAAAGGAGAGAGAGAGAGAGAGAGAGAGAGAGAGAGAGAGAGATGGAAGATGTATATCCAAGCACCCATCCATTCGTCCGCACCCACCCCTATATCGACTACTACAACTAACCGCGTGTACTCCACCCCCTAACTCTCTCGAAACTCCCTCGGTAAGGGAGGAGTACGCCTCTCTCTCTCTCTCTCTCTCTCTCTCTCTCTTTCTATCTATCTAACAGAGCCACTTGAAAGCTCAACACCACGGTGATAGTCTTGTCCAATATTCGTATCGACTCTACTTTAAAATCGGTTCCCAAATATTTTTATTCAAATCTTTAAGGATTTATCGTCGTACGTTCATTTGCGTATTACTTACGTGAACATTTTTTCATTTTTTTTTTGTTTTTTGTTTTTTTACGATCGAACGATAAAACAAAAATGTTTTTCATTGAAAGTTGAAAAGTATAATGAGAAATCAGTTTGATCCAGTTGATACAGTCAATAGTTGTTCGACAAATTACAAGGACGTCGTCGTTGCTCGTAGAAATTCGCGACGTTTCTCTTGACGAGAGTGGTGTCGTTTCGTCTCTGGAAAGGATCGATGCTCAACGTGAAAGAGAAAGAGAGATAGAGAGATAGATGGATAGAGAAAGAGAGAGAGAGAGAGAGAGAGAGAGTGAGAGAGAGAGATAGGAAGAGGGAGAAGTGAGTAGGAGAAAGATATAGTCGCACACGTACGTATGTATGTACGTACGTACTTCGAAAAGAAAATCAAGAACGACGAACGGAGGGACGAAGCTTAATTGAGTGCCAGACGATACCCGGGGTAGATAGCGACTCGTCACTAATGAGGGTTACCTACGGATTAGTGTGTTCGTCCGGCCTTTGAATGTCCATTCCTCCTTTCCTCTATGTGTATTCTATTTTCTCGAGACTTTTTCCGAAAAAAAAAAAAAAAAGAAAAAAAAAAAAGGAAAAAAAAAACGAAAAGGGATGGAAGAAGGAAGGGAATAATAAAATAAAAAGGAAAAAAGAAGGAAAATAATAAAAAGGGTAGAATTAAAAAAAATCCCAACTCTGAAATGGAAAACATATAATCCACGCTAGATCCCACCGTAAGTAACGTTAACGTCATTGAAATTATTCACGTATAGTTAATACGTATCACTGTCATTTTAATTTTAATTATTAATTTTGGACACATGTGTTATCCATGTATCTAACTATCTATCTATATATGTATGTATGTATGTATGTATGTATGTATGTATGTATGTACCCTGTAGATAAAAATATAAGAACGTTTCTACGTATATACGTATGTATCGAAGATAAAAGGCAAGGTTATTTCAAAAAGAGTTGGAACTTGGTAAAAAGTTGTAGTCGATAAAATGGCCGGTGCAAGAGAGAAGGAATATCGTGAATCTGGTTGTACGAAAAGGAGGGTAGATTTTGTAACGGGGTACTCTCTTTCACAGCGCTTCGAGTGCATCGTCGAGCATTGAAGATGAAAGGTGCCTGCCGCATAAAAGCTATTCCCAAATGCCAAACAGCAGTAACGACGAGACCCGTCCTCATCGTCGTCATCGTCGTCGTCGTCGTCATCGTCGTCGTCGTCGTCGTCGTCGTTGTCGTTGTCGTTGTCGTCGTCGTCGTCGTCGTCGTCGTCATAGTCGTCAGACGCGATAGCTGGCTGAAAAGCTTCAACGTCGTAGTTTTCGTTGCGACCAGGGTCAGAAGACGTATCAGAAGCCACCCTTTCTCTTTCTTGTACTCTCTTTTACTCTCTTTCTCTCTCTCTCTCTCTTTCTCTCTTTCTCTCTCTTTATAATATCTCTTTCTCTCTCTTTTCCTTTCGTTCATTCTCTCTCGAACGTTGGTGGTGCAGTAGGTGCACACACGTGATCCCACGCAGTCAATAGATAATACCGCGAGGCTCGAGAGTTCTGTGAATGCCCGGCCCGAAGATCAAACAGCAAACCTAAACCGCTGTTTGTTTTTCATCACGCGCCTGATCTCTTATGCAACCCTCCGTTTTATTCAGAATTTAGGTTAGCTTACGCCGATACGACTCCATATATCTACATATATCTATATATATTATATATATCTATCTATACATATATATATATATATATATATATATATAAACGTGGCTTATGTATTCACGAACTTTATATTATATATATATATATATATATATATATATATATATATATATATATTATACCAAAGCATAGTTATATATCGAAGGCTAAGAGTCTTTATCTTAAATTTCTTCTCATGTATCCCCTTTTATTATAATATCTCTATAGGTACATATATATATATATATATATATATTTTAATACAACCATCATGCACATCGATCAAGTAACAATGGCTCTCTATGTTTGTATTTATGTGTACTCGCTTGCCCTCACCTGCTGGACCAATTCACCCTTGAGATTTCCTTGTAAACACATGTACGTACGCACGCACGTTACGCACTACGCATATATACATACACATACACGTACAAATACAGATACACACGTACACACAGAAGCGACACAAGGAGGAAGATCCAACGTCCGACGGCAACGGTAAATTACTTTTGTCTCGCAAGTCTCACGCCGTTGTAACTTCTACCGGATGTTGTTACGCCCACGTCGAAGTTTCCCTGATTTCTTAGAGTCGCTTTACGAGCCCGCCGTTGCACTGAGAATTCGTCGATGAAGTAATTAACTTTGGACTTTGAACAAACGGACGATCTTATTATTATTATTGTTTACGTAAAACACGTTTTATACACGATTAAAATTCTCTAATAGTCGTGATTTAAGACAAAAAAAGAGAAAATAAAAAGATGTATAAATATATATATATATATATATATATATATATATATTTATTTATTTATTTATTTATCTAATCATCTGATATAGAACATTATTATAGTTTTCATCTAGAAAAAGTCATTTCGTTCTTATCGAACTATAATATATTTCAAGTGTTAAATATCAAATAAAATATCCTGTATTGTAATAACGAAACGACGTTATCTCCCTTAGTGTTAAGTGATTGTAAATATAAAAAGTAACAAAAAAAAAATATATATATATATATAAAAAAAAGTATATATATATATATACATATATATAAAAAGAAACAGAAAAGAGTGAGTGGTTGGTAATGGGATGGGGATGTTGTAAAAAGAATTAAGAAGAAAAAAGAAGGAAGAAATGTCTCAAGTTAGAAATGAAAACTAGTCGTGGACGGGCCGACAACGTGAGAGGGACTCGTGAGGAGGATCTTTCGAGAGTATCAAAACTCTTCTCCTCCCGGAGGCAAGCACAAGAGGGAAGAAGCTTTCCGCGATTCGCTCGAGCGATCTCGATTTCCTGCCGGCGCTTTTCGCCTAAAGAGTTACGTTTCGTATTCGTACCACCGACGCTCTACGGCTTTTCGCGTTATTCCCATATAGACAAAGTATCCGAGAGCATTATCTTCGTGCATAATGCATACACACGCCGAAGGTGGTGATGGTGATGGTGATGGTGGTGGTGGTGGTGGTGGTGGTGGTTGTTGGAACCGGAGTCCCCCACTTTACGTTAACACAGAAGCAGCAGATAACAGTAGTAGTAGTAGTAGAGAGTACCGGTAGTAACCAGTAAACCAGCAACAGCAACCAGCAACTACCAGCAACGTCGAGGATTTTCCGCAACCCTCCGCGGTAGGTTTCGTCCATATCCAAA
>NC_060970.1:3964986-3967486 GCF_910589235.1 Vespa crabro | reverse complement strand
TTAAAATTTAGAATTAAATCAATTCAATCTGTAACTTTATCGTATTAGTTTCTAATCTACAAAATCTAATGCTAGAGAGAAATACGTAATAGTTAATATACGCACGTATGTATGTACAAATATACGCGAACATATGTATGTAGATGATAGCTTCTCGTTTACTTCCTCTTTTTCTCCATCTTGAACGTAACGAGGGGAATATCCGTAGGTGTCGATAGCCATGACTCTAAAGCCGATAATTATTTCCGCAGGAACGGATTATTAGTTCATTAGTTGGAAATAACCCGTGATGGTAAGTAACGAGGCCGAGCAATGAATTATTTTTTCTTTTTCTTTCTTTTTCTACTTTGCATAATGTTTCATATCATAAAGCCAGTGGCGCGAGCAACGTTAACACTTTCGTGATCTCTCCTTGAGACTCCTTGTAAAAATAATATTCTAAGTTCTTAGTCAGTCGTTATGGATGGATGCTAATCATTTGGAATTAGCGCTTCCACGGACGCCCGTTTATGTTTCCTTTTCGGTTCGATGCTTCTCTCTCACTCTCTCTCTCTCTATATATATATATATATATATATACTACGAAATAATAACGATCGAGCGAACTACTACGTACCGTTGTCCTACGTCCTTGAATATCGTCTCTCCTATTTATTATTTCCTTCACGATTAAATGAAAAACACACATCTGTCGCGTAGAAACTCGATATGCAAAAACTAAAAACAAAAGGGCGATCGCCCTCTTTTTCCTTCACTCTCTCCCTCTCTTTCTCTCTCTCTCTCTCTCTCTCTCTTTCTCTCTATACTTCTCGATCGAAAGACCTTTGATTTCTGTTAAGCGCGTAATACGATAACATTAGAAAAGAGGGTTTGAGATATTTAAAGGAGTATTTCGATGAGGTACCACCGTCAACGTGTGTCGATCAAAAACGAAAGGAATGAGAGCTTACGTATACGACCTACGTCATACATACATATATATATATATATATATATTTGCATACATGTCTTCTTTATAAAACGTTTTAGGAACGAACGACAGGACCGACCAGATCGACCAGAGCGAGATCGTATTTTAAAGAGAACGAAATATAAAGAACGGGACGAGCACGTGAATATAATTGTGGAACAACTTTCTCGTAAACAAAGCGAAAGTACAAAGAAAAACAAGAAAGAAAAAAAGAAAAAGACAACAGACCCTTCTTCTCTATATTCGTTTTAAGAATGAACGAGTAAAGAATAATCGTTCGCGTTAATGGCAGGCTCATTGAAATCAATTTCTTCTTCTTCTTCTTCTTCTTCTTTCTGTCTTTCTTTCTTTCTTTCTTTCTTTCTTTTTTTTCATTCTGATCGAAAAAAGACGAAGAAGGAATCACGGCGTGTGAGGGATTAGAAGGGTGGATATTAGGTTGAGAGTGCCAGGGTGGGGAAGAAAAGTTCGAAGGTTCGACCTTTTCTGAAAGGAATCAAAAAGTAAGAAGGAGAGGAGGAGGTTGGGAGGAGGGAGGGAGGGAGTAGGATGGGGAAAGAAGAGAAGCAAGCAGTTGGATCATTTAAAAGAAGGAATCGTGTATGGTTGAGAAAAAATAGGGAGAGCAAACGTTATATCGAAGAAGTTCAACGGCCAAGAAAGCGAGGTATCGAGCGGCCACCTTCTCTCGCTGTGATCTCTTCCAAAAAAAAAAAAAAAAAAAAACAAAAAAAAAGAGAAAGAAAGAAGATAAAAAAAAAGAAGGAGCACCGGCTCTAACGTACGATCGGCTTCCATGGTCTTCTTTTCTCTTTCTTCTAACGCATATCCGTCTCTCTCTCTCTCTCTCTCTCTCTCTTACTCTTTCTTTCTCTTTCTTTCTCTATATCTATTTATCTCTCTGTTTTTCTCTTTTTAACCTATCTATCTCTTTTCTACCCACATTGAAACGTGCCACTGCAGCGCGTGTTTGCCGCGGTTGGGTTTCAAGGTCTCGCCCGTGGTCCATCCTGAATACGCCCACAAATTTATCATTGAGTATTATTCATTGAAGCGTCAATGGTACCATTTGAATATGAAAAGAAGAAGCTGAGTGAATGCTTCTGGCAGGGCGCGTTGCTTATTCGCTCGCTTCCATGCACGCTTTTATATATATATGTGTGTATATCTATATATATACACGTGTACATACATAGATAAATATGACATCATATATATATATATATATATATATATATACAAAAAGGTATAGGTACGTACGTACATACATTTATAGACGCATTTCTCTAAACCAGCCGTGTATCAATGTATTGGCGTACGCTTTTCTATGTATCGTAAACGGGAAGGGCAGGGAAGGGCAGGACCGTGTAAAGATGTGACGGTCGAGAGAACTAGATGGCAGGGTTCGATTATTTAATCGATTCAGAATATTCAGAGGGCACATCCCCTCGGGGGTATTCCTTTTTGTTTAACTTCCTGTAGACATTCAACGTGTAGAGAGGACCATTGCTTTTGCGAGAACGCAAGATA
>NC_060970.1:3957486-3959986 GCF_910589235.1 Vespa crabro | reverse complement strand
GTTTGCAAAAGTCGAAGTTCGAGAGCGTTCAGAAAGAGAGAGAGAGAGAGAGGGAGAGAAAGAGAAGGTACCTTTTTCCCCTTCTCCTTGATTTTCAGGATTCTCATAGTACGAGAAGGGTCATATGATTTCGTTTCCGCTACTAAAAACATTTTCCAACAATTTCAAAACGCATACATCTCAACACGGTCTAATGAGCAGAGTTTATTGCCGATAGATGTTTTCGACATCGCGAGGATAAGCGAGCGTCTCATTTAATTGCGACCAGATGCGGGCAAAAGTTGTAGCATCTCTCTTTCTTCCTCTTTCTATATTTCTATCTATCCATCTCTCTCTCTCTCTCTCTCTCTTTTTCTCTCTCTATCTCTATCTATCTATCTTTCTCCCTATCTCCCTATTTAAAGTGTACCTTCGATAAATTTCGTTACCGTCCGCTTCTGTCTCCTGTGCAACGCTACTCGCTTATCGGGCTTACATCGAGTTTTACAACTTTTTTATTTTTATTTCGAACCACGGCCCTAGCACCAATCTCGCCCCCTCTCCCTCCTCTCTCTCTCTCTCTCTCTCTCTCTCTCTCTCTCTCTCTCTCTCTCTCTCTCTCTCTCTCTCTCTCTCTCTCTCACTGTTTCCTCACTTTTTTTCCTGTCGTTGTCAATTTTCCCGGCATAACTTTTCTCGAGTGACAGCTGAGAGAAAACGGAAGCGCGATTTTCGTGCGAGCGAGAAGGTTTTAGCCGTTGGTTCGTCTTCTCTCCTCCAATCCCCCAATCTACCCTTAACTCTCTCTCTCTCTCTCTCCCTTTTCTCAATCCCTCTACCTCGGTACTCCCTCTCAACCAACCAAACCAAATTAAAATCCGATCAAAGTTTATAAATGGACGTTTCAATATTCCAGAGGCGAGATCACTTCGTCTCGCGAGAGTAAAAGAGAGAAGAGGATACGACGAATGGATCGTCCTCATCGTCCTCATCGTCCTCGTTCTCCTCTTCGTCATTTTTTTTCACTCTTATAACGCAACGAACGAAACGCGACGATGTCTACTTGAATTTTTTCATGGAATGAGTTTTTTACCTTCGATAACGCGAGAATCTCCGCGTATGTGGCTGTATATATGTATATATATATATTTTTTTTTTTTTATTATTTTATTTTATTTTTTTTTTTTTTTAGTAAAGATAAAAAGCTTAACTATACGTCAACTTAGGCAGATTAAAATCGTGAATAAGGAAAATTTGTAATAATCCGTTGTATCGAGGAAGATATTAATACTTTTTCATTCTTTAAAATGATAAGACCGTTTACGTTAGAAACGATAATAAATATTTGATTAAAGAAAAAATTGGGGAAAAAAAAGAAATGTGATTAGAAAAATCCGTGAGAAACTTTGTCTCGAAAGTTAACAGAGATATAAGATAGAATGAGAAAGAGAGAGAGAAAGAGAAAGAGAGTGAGAGAGAGAGAGAGGGAAAGAAAGAGAGAGAAACCGACAACAGCTTTAACGCCTAAGAAACGATAATAAGATAGCATTAACGGTTGCTCTTAATTGGCTTTAAAATAAGGATATCCTCTTCTCTAATTAACGCCAATTAATTGCTTCGACCATGTCAGAATGAAAAGGGCCACGGTTCCTGGTTTAACGTGACTATTGGCTATAAATACCCCTGTTTCACGATTATCGAGAATAAGAAAAACCTATCAACATTTTTATTTTTTAATATATATATATATATATATATATATATATACATCATACGTGATGTCGTACATTGCGATTGTAGGAAACGATTAAAAAAAAAAAAAAAAAAAAAAAAAAAAAAAAAAAAGGAAAAAAAACAAAAAAGAAAAAAGAGAACAACGTGCTTCGAAGTAAGAATATTTCGATTTGATCGTACGATATTAGATTACGATAATAGTACGAATTTTTTTTTCTTCAATCAATATTAATTCTCGTAATAGTAATTCAATACTAACCATGAATGAAAATCAATATCGTTGAACTTGACCCAGTTCGTCGCTTTAGAAATCCGTTCGTTAAGTTTCGAGAGTCCCCTCTTTCTCTCTCTCTCTCTCTCTCTCTCTCTCTCTCTCTCTCTCTCTCTCTCTCTCTCTCTCTCTCTCTCTATGTAAACTCGTGAATAAAGTTTCCCATGCAACCCTTTCTTTGATGATTCGATCGGTTTCGCAGGATGGAACGGCATTCTCTTCTACCAGAGTTTTACTACTACCAGAGAAGGGGAATAATAACAGACACCCAACGGGGTGAGTTGGGTATTCTTGGGCGGGGAGGGGTAAACAGGGTGGTTAAACGTGGCCAAGAATGGGTGAATCGACGAACGATCCCTCGAAAGGTGCTCCCTTCACATGAACCTTCGCGTTTCTCGCTCGCGAAGAAAGCAAAAGCGTTTCGGTCTGCACCTGCGATTTGGGTTCAATGGATCCCTATTTTGTTCTCTCTCTCTCTCTCTCTCTCTCTCTCTCTCTTTGTCTTTCTCTTTCTGT
>NC_060970.1:3949986-3952486 GCF_910589235.1 Vespa crabro | reverse complement strand
TTCAACTGCTAGCTACGGAGGCGCGAGTGTTTCCGCGAGACTCTTCGGTTAAATCAAAGGCGAACATCACCGACTCCTCCACTTTCCTCCTCCTCCTTCTCCTCCTCCTCCTCCTTCTTCTTCTTCTTCTACTACTCTTCCTCCTCCTCTTCCTCTTCCTCCTCCTCCTTCTCTTCTTACTCTTACTACATCTCATCCAACAGTCTCCAAAATACGCATGAGATTCGACACCTCGAGTTTTACCTCTTTGAATGATACAAAGGCAAAGAGAGATAGAGAGATAGAGAGACAACGAAAGAGAGAAAGAGACAGATAGACAGACAGACAGACAGACAGACAGAGAGAGTGAGAGAGAAATATATAAATGAATAATAACAACAGGAATTTGTTTTCGTAATAATAAGTATCACGTTAATATCACGTTCTTATAGAAAATAATATGATAATAATATTGTTTAAATAGAAATAGATAAAAATCAATGTAAGTAAGTTCATAACGATATATTCCTTTAAAGATAAACGAAATTTTAAAAGATGAGGTCGAGTTTAGTAAGATAAGGTCGTTGGACCGTGTATACTTTTCTATTGTCGTTATTAACTGACGACAAGACGGTGGATGACGACGATGGAGGGTAAGAAAACGCCGTGGGCCGATTTCTTGGCCACCCGAGTACGAAGACAGAGAGAGAGAGAGAGAGAGAGAGAGGGAGAGAGAGAGAGAGGGAAAGAGGGAGGGAAGGAGAACGGGGCGCCTTCGTAAATGCATAAAACGCGATATGAAATGCACGAGTTCGGACGTTTTGGCATCCGGACAAGCAGACAATCAACTCATCGAGGCGTGCGGATGCATTTTTATTATATATTATAGACTGGCCGATGCCTTCCTCCATATCGTACGTCACTCACAATGTCAGTCGCTAACGTACCGTCTCGAACGTATTTTATGTACCGGGTGTTCCGAAATCGTGAACATTCCTAGGACCCAAAAGTTCATTCAAGTTATATCGATTATATCTGTACTTATCGATAAATTATCGGATTATCATGAGGAAGGAGGATATAAAATTTGAAAGAGAAACGTATCGAGAAGGTCCAAGGGTCCGATGATTTATTATGCCCTTTATCGAATATAAATCCTTTTTATTTTTTTATTTTTGCTCTCTCTCTCTCTCTCTCTCACACACACACACACACTCTCTCTCTTTCTCTCTCTCTCTCTCTCTCTCTCTGTCTCTCTTTCTCTTTCTCGTGCAGGCGCCATCACGAAATTCTATACTCGTACGATAACGAGCGATTCTTCGAACGCATTCGTTAATATAATTGATAATAATTATAATAAAAGATGAATCAATGACTATGGATTATTGTATTTCTATTCTAGATACATCACCCAGTATAAGTTTTGGATATAGGTGTATATTGGGCCCGTTGGTATCTCCCTATATCAGCCGTACACATAATTACCATCTGATAGAGTCCGTTGTCTGTCGGGAGGCTGATTTCATACTTGTTCTTCTTGCACGCCCGTCAAAGCTTTCCCCGTGGCGGTAGGACGGCCGATCTCGGATGGGGGGCCTTAGGGCCGCATAGGTCTCTTCTCCCGCCTCGACCAATCACCGTGGTCCGGCACGCCGCGCCACGCCGTGCCACGGTCCGGCCCGGCCCGGTCCGGCCCGGTCCGACACGGGCGCCGGAGAAAACGAAACGAATATAAACGAAACCAAACGAAATAAAGAAATAAAACTGTTCGATTAGGTTCGTCTTCAAAGAGAATGCATCGGGTCTGTTCGTGGGCCTCTTTGGGCCCACTCCTCTTTCTCCGTCTCGATGGCCGATTGAAATTCGATTATAGCTCCTCGACGACCGCCATTTCTTCTGCGATACTCCATGAGATCATTCTTCGAACGAAAACGAACATTATTTTAATTCGATCGAGAGATATTTTATTCGTTCTCTTTACGATTATTATAATTGTTTTCTCATGGCCGTTTAGAAAAAAAAAAAAAAAAAAAAAAAAGAACACCTATTATTCAACGAAATAAACCTTTCGAAGAAACGTTTTGTTTCCGTAGGAATAACATAAACTATGTTAGCGAGAGATCATCGTAACACCTGTCGAAAATGCAGATTTACGGCGCAGCTGCTTCCGCCGGCTTATTCGCTCGTTCGCTCGTTCGCTCGCGCAAAGCAATAATTCTAGGGAGAAGGCGAAGGACCCAACTTCGTGGTTTTCTTCCTTCGGCCGACTCGTTTGCCGTTGCTTAATACCCATCCTCTTTTATCTCTTTCTCTCTCTCTCTCTCTCTCTCTCTCTCTCTCTCTCTCTCTTTCTCTCTTTCTATCTCTATCTCTCTTTTAAGAGAAACCGCGATGTCCATCTTTCCTTTCCTTCTCGTAGCGGGCCGATCGCATTGTTTCATTAGGCCACGTCAAAATATTAGGGCCCACGAGTTGTCCGTTCCTTCTTACCTTCTCTTCTCATTCTCTCTCTCTCTCTCTC
>NC_060970.1:3927486-3937486 GCF_910589235.1 Vespa crabro | reverse complement strand
ATGACGTTGAATGTGAACATATTTAATAAATAGAAAAAGTATGTAAAGAGAGGATGAAAGAATCTATGCTTTTTATATTAATATGTATATATATATATATATATATATATATATATATATATATATATATATGTGGTTGCTCTGTGAAAGAGAGTGAGAGAAAGAGAGAGAGAGAGAGAGAGAGAGATAGTGAAGACTGTGAATGCATCGAAGCGAGTCGAAGACTCTCGGAAGATGCATATATACGATGAAATACACTAAACGACAGCATATTCACGGTACTTTTGGTCGTTTATGCCGTACCTCTTTATGTCCACAACAAAGCATAAATATAGTTGATTCGCTTCAAAGGCTTGCCTTTTGTACAGGTTATACCGGCTGATCCACTATCGAGATATCTGCGTGGGAGGTGTGTGTGGGGCGTATATATGTATGTACGTCCTGGTATCACGTGGTTCAAGGTTGAAATATGGACTCACGCAAAAATGAGGAAAATCGCTTGGAATAAGAAGACGAGTACGAGATGGAGTAGAAGACCGAGACGGTGCCTGGTACCCAATCTTGTAAATGCTCGACGAGTAAACGGGAGGACAAAGACGAGAGAAAAAGAGAAAGACAGAAAGAGTAAGAGAGAGAGAGAGAGAGAGAGAGAGAGAGAGAGAAAAGGCGTTGCCGAAAATCTCTTTAAACGTCCTACTCTTGATGGATGTCACATTGTTCCTTTAAGATCAACTCGAGTACTCGAGTTGTTTGTTTTCTTTAACAATTCACGAGCGAAGAATTTTTTTTACGGTACAAACCCATGAACTGATTCATGGATTCATGAAATATTTTATTTTATTTAAAAGAAACATATTAAAATATTCGTATGACTCGATTAAATGTATTAAATCGATCACATTTAAAGAATCATCCGTCTTATCGATCTTCTGATAATATTTATATATTTTTTTTTCTTTTTTTTTTTTTTTACATGTCTACATATTTCAAATGGATAATATAGAATTTCAAGATTAAGAAAGAAAGAAAGAAAGAAAGAAAAAATGTCTGTATCGTGATCGTTCTATCTACCTATCTATCTATCTATCTATTTATCCGTCTATCTTATAATAATATTATCTATATCGTAATTGAATAAAAATTGATTAATAAATTTGATAAGAATGAAATTGGAGTGAAAAATGAAATCAAAAAGACTTCGTTTTTTTTCTTTTTTTTTTTTTTTTCTTTTTCTTTTTTTTCTTTCTTTCCATAAACGTCGGTCGTTTTTTACGAACAAATAAGTTATAATTTCACGTTAAGCTCGATGACACGATCGGCCATGAATATTTTGGGGTATTATGAGTCACATAGTCTAAGAGATCAACGACTACGACGACGACTACGACGACGACGACGACGACGACGTCATTTTCGTTCTCGTTGTCGCTTCTTCTGGTTTGTCAAGTACGAAGAAAACCGCGGCTGGAGTCAAACGTACAGAAATAATATCGGCATGCAAGAGGACGTTAACTAAAGAGAAGAAGGAGGGTTGATGGTCCCTACCATCATCGGCAAACCTACTATATTTATCCATCCATCCACCCACCTCCTCCACTTCCACCTCCATCTCCTCCTCCTCCTCCTCCTCCTTCTCCTTCTCCTCCTCTTATGCGTCTTCGAACTTTTGCATTTCCAACATTCACCGACTCGGACTCAGTTTCAATCTTTTTCTTTGTCCCACTTTACTTGATCCTCGATTCCTCCTATCGCGTAGAAGAAAGACAAAAAGTCTTAAAAAGCAAATGGATGAAGAGAGATGGAGAGAGAGAGAGAGAGAGAGAGAGAGGGAGAAGGAGAAAGAGAGAGAGAGAGAGAGAGAGAGAGAGATGTAGGTATATATGTATAGACGAAGCATATCCTCTCTGGAGTTTTAAACGAAGCCCAAGAAGAACTTAACGAGGGCTCGTTCACGTAAGGTTCCGCGATATCGCTCAGGTAAGTAAGCCCAGTTTCTCGCGCTAGAACGTGTACTTTCGCATAATTTCTAATGCATTTTAATATCGCTATTATTTGTGCAAAATAGAACGTCTTTTTATGAGAAAAGGGAAAGAGAAAGAGAGAGAGAGGGAGAGAGAGAGAGATAGGTCTCTCGGCGATATGAAATAACTCTTCGTGAGGTATCTCGAGTTTTAACATTTATATGATAAATTCTTATAATAATCGTAATTATTTCTAATATTCATGACCGACCTTACTTTACTTCAAAAATAAAGATCGCTTATCCGAAAGATATGACCTGCCGATTCTTCAATGTTATTAGAAATGAATGGGATAGATGAGATGAAAAGAAGAAAAAAAAAATGAAAGAAGAAAAAAAAATATATATATATATATATATTAAATATAATAAATATACAATGTAATATTTTAATAAATATTATATAATACTAGAAAGAAAAGGAAAAAAAAATATATAATATATATATATAAATAAACGTCTTCGTATTGTAATATACAAAGAGATGGGTTATGATGTGTGTGTGTGTATGTGTGTTTGTATGCATGATGGAAAGGAGCGGAGGGTAGGGGGAGCTGGAAGAATTTCAGCGAATAGTACGAAAGAAAACAACGACGATGCAAGGTCCCACAGATTAACTGGACTGCATTTGGCCTGAACGAATTTGTTATACTCCTGTGATTTCCGAGACAAATGTTAGCCCCTCAGCCCATTTCTGATGGAGTGGGGTGGGATTGGGGAGGGGGGCGTGGGGGTTTACGCGGGGTTTCAGAAGGAACGGTTACGGGGGTCGGTGATAAACAGTGTCGCTCATTCACAATGGCCAGCAAACACGCATTAAAACGGACTAATATGAAGTGTATTAATGCGAGCGGCATTGTCTAACCCATGGCGTACACGGCTACTGTCATGGTGCCTACCTTTATCCCACCATGGGGGGCCCGACTATGGTGCACAACGTACCGCGAACGTTCTGCCAACGGTTAGGACCCTCTTCTATGGTTTATACCGCGCTCGACATACCCGGGTTACTTTTTAAGGGATCCTCTTTCCCTCTCTCTCTCTCTCTCTCTCTCTCTCTGTCCTTCTTTCTTTTTTTTCTCTCTCGCTTCATGCTGTGAAAGCGGACTCTTCTTTCTTCTATTTTTCTTTTCTTCTGTTTCCTTTTCTCTTTCTTTCTTTTTTCCCTTTTCTTTTCTTTTCTTTTCTTTTTTTTTTCCCCCCCTCGCCATTCGTATATCGTTCATTGCTTCGATACAACACGAGGAAAAGATTTTTGTAGACATTTTACCCTTCCTTTTTCTTCAATCGATTAATTAATAAAAATGAATAACGATCCCACGATATTTTTCTTATTAAATATACGTATATTTAATAATAAATTTATTAATAGATAATTGAGAACTTTTTATGAAATATCATTTTTCTTTCTCTCTCTCTTTTTTTTTTTTTTTTTTTTTTTTTTTTGATGGGACTATATAAACGACTTTGAATATCAGATAATGGATTATTTCTTGGTTAAGAAGAATAGGATGAAAACACAACAAAAAAAAGTGATGATTTTTCATCGATCATTGGATCGTTCTTCTCTGCATACAGCTACCCCTTACTCATCATCAACGAAGTCGCTAAAACGATTTTAAGAGTAGAAAATTTGAATGTTTCATTTAAAAAAAAAAAATATATATATATATATATATATTTATTTATTTATTTATAAAAAAAAAAGAATAAATTCGAAGAGGCGTTTGGATACAAGATTACTTGGTATATCCATAAACGTGTATGGTACCAATCGCAGGGTAGTGCTGCAGGGCTAGTTCTGCCCACTGGTCTAAATTATGGGGTCGCTATCCAGTTCGCCACGCATAAATGATTGCCCGTGTTATGTTAAACATCCGAGCACGAGTGAGAGAAGAGGAGGTAAAAGAGAGAGAGAGAGAGAACGAGTACAGTCCGGCGAGCTCTCACCCACACAAAATGCACGCCGATGGAAGAGGTGGAAGAGGTGGAGTTGGATAGCTAGTAGAAAGAGAGAGAGAGAGAGAGAGAGAGAGAGAGAGAGAGAGAAAGAGGTGGAGGCTAAAGTTATTTATTTCGAGTAGTCGTACGAGAACGATGATTTTGAATAATCAGACTGGACCGATTATGGCACGGGCCTAAAACTATTATATTAAACGTTCTTAACAATTATATTATCCATCTTTATAAAAATTGTATAAAATGTCAATATCGTATTATCAACTTTATAACTTTTTTCAATTCCATCGTGAAAATGTCGATAATCGTGAAGTAATTATTATTTGTAAAATAATAAAAAAGTGCGAAGGGGTTCGATAAATCAAAAAAAAAAAAAAAAAAAAAAAAAGGAAAGAAAAAAAAAAAAAAAAAAAAAAACAGAAAAAAGTACAAAGAAAAAAAAAAAAGGAAAAAAAAAGAGAAAAGCGAAATGAAATGAAATAAATGAAAAAGAAAAAGAAAAGCAGGAGAAAAGGGAGGGAGCGATCGGCAATGGAAGATTCTCTAAGGTATTGCCGTGGCCAGCGCGAGGAAAAAGACATATTAGAGACATCATAATGCCAGAGCGAAGCTGTGTTCCAATTTATAACCGGATGATATCGCGATAGAGTCTCAGGTTCGAGGCCATTGTATTCGGTAGGGTTTCGTTTCTGACGTTGCACCGGGCATCGACTGCCTGGGTGGGTCCGCGGGTTTCTTGGTGGGCTGACTCAGTATATCCTTTTGATATCCTGTTAACTAATGCCAGCTATTCGTTACTACGGACCTACTACACTCCGTGAGAGACGTATCTATATATGTTTACCGTGTAAACCATACGACCACGTTCGCGGCTATCCGATATATCTCAGTTACCTTAGATTATTGCACTCGGTGGTCGCATATTTGGTTCCCAAATTCCTTTAGAATACATATTATATATATATATATTTGATCGATCATCGATTGATTAAGTCATAATCATATTTATAGGTGCAAAAAGTCTTTTAAACGATTAAATTCCATAAAATGAAAATTTAAATCGCTAGAACGCCTTGTACATATATATATATATATATATATCGTGTAAGGACATGGACAAGCAATATGTTAGTAGGAGAACTATAGTAGGAGAGGAATCCAGGATGGTCGGTGAGGTAAGAGGGGAAGGTTGTCGAGTAGAATCCTCCAACGTCGAGGTCAGTCTGGTAGGCGGGTACGACCGTGGCCAGGCCTACTACTCTCTCTCTCTCTCTCTCGTTCTCACTCTCAATCTATCTCTCTCATACACGTACTCACAGACACGTATACGAGAAACTTCTTACTCCGGACTCTAAACACAATGGATCTGCAACAATGCAACGAGACGTGGTTCTACGTCTCGCTCGGTCTGTCCGGATTCTAACCTCACATACGTCCTATTCCTTTGACGTACCAAAGCGCTGCTCGTACCGTACCGTACAGTATCGTATCGTACCGTACCGTACCGTACTGTACCGTATCGTACTGTACTGTACTGTACCGTACCACAGCGCAATGCTATGCTACGCAACGCAACGCAACGCAACGCAATGTAATGCAACGCAACGCAACGCACGCCTTGTATTTGGACACTGATAAACGTTGCAATGGTTGCTCTTGTTGCGCTATGCCGTTCCGTTCCTGCAGTTCCATCGCTCGAAGACGAGAACCTAAATCGGAATCCAGAGAGACAGAGAGACAGAGAGACAGAGAGAGAGAGAGATATTGTTGTCCGTCTTCCATAGTTCGTAAACATTTAAACTAAGCTAATGTTACATCTTCGATTTTTTACGAGAAAAGAAGAAAAAAAAGAAAATGGAAAACAAAAATAATAATTTTCACTTCGTAAATTCATGTGTATGTGTGGCATTTAAAGATACGTTCGTTCGATAAGAACGTCCTCGAAAATATTGACCAGACTTGTTTCATAGAAAAAAAAAAAAAAAAAAAGAAAAAACCACTACAAGTTTTTCTTGATACTCTTTCAAAAAAAAAAAAAAAAAAAAAAAAGAAAAAAGAAAGAGAAAAGGAATAAATAAAAAAAGGTGACAACTGAAAAAAATCAATCAAAAAAAAAAAAGAAAAAGATTTCTTATCAGAATATCGAGCCTACGATTAATATTCAGAGATTAGATTTTGATTAAATGAAATCCCCATGGAAATGATTGATTAATCGTTAAACTATTAATCCGAGGAGAACGTATAATAATAATAACAACAAGGATAATGATAATAATAATAATAATAATAATAATAATAATAATAATAATAATAATAATAATAATAATAATAATAATAATAATAATAATAATAATAATAATAATAATAATGCTGTGTCGGAACGAGACGGGAATACAAAGGGAAACGAGTAACGTACGTCGTATGCCAACGGAAAGGAAGGAGCACGCTTTCAAAGGTTAAAAACGAAGCTTGGAAACGAGAAAATTATTTCGATTTGAAAAGAGCAAGAAGAGGACGAGATACAGTGTGTGTGTGTGTGTGTGTGAGAGAGAGAGAGAGAGAGAGAGAGAGAGAAAGAGTAACACGAAACGAAGAGGAGAGGATAGGAAAATGTACGAGCAAAAATTGCTCGGAATTATAACGGAAGAGATAGCCTGTGTCCTAGATTAAAAATTCATTAGGACAAAGACGGGAGGGGCCGGGTGGGAATAGAAGGAGGTGGGGGTGGGGGTGGGGGATAAAATATATCGCGAGAGACACGTACGCGGAAATCGCGGCATCTCTTTAATTGAAAAAAACAAGAAAATCAGAAAATCCTCGACGTTACCGTGGCCAGGATTGGAAAGAGAAAGATAAAGAGAAAGAAAGAGTGAGAAAGAGAGAGAGAGGGAGAGAGGGAGAGAGAGAGAGAGAGAGACGAAACGTTTATCGTATTAAGTCATAGTTCTAAGAATTATTTTATATATTACGTTGACATTATCATTGGATTCGATTTTTGTTCTTTTTCTTTTTTTCTTTTCTTTTCTTTTCCATTCTTTAAACATTCAAAATTATTGAATATTTTGAGACATTGTTCTTTCTCCCTTCATCTTTCATCTTTATTTTTTTATTTACGTTTTTCTTCTTTTCCTTTTCTTTTCTGTTCTTTTTTTTTTTTTCTTTTTACCCCTTTTTAAAATTACCAAAATACCATTTTATCGAGCACCATTGATTACTCTTTCTCATAACTATCTAGATCTTTTACAATCGAGATAACTTTTGATCTTACGAAAATGATTCGATCGATCGTCGTCAAATAAAATTCATCGGATAAAAATGATGAAGATATTAAAATAATATTCAATAATATTCAATTAACAATGACGTCAAATAAATAAATAAATAAATAAATAAATAAAATCGTGGATATCATGATCGTAGATAGCATTGGATCGAATAAATAAATATTCGTACTTACTCCTCCATTCTTACTCCTCCCTTCTCTCGTTTCTGCTTTCCTCATCGTCATTCCACCCCAGTTCACTGCACCCCTTCATGACCAATCGACCAACCGACCGACCGACCGTCCGACCAACCGGTCGGTCGAACGATATCCTTTAAGAGCAGCGGTTAGATCAAAATGCCGGTTGTATACTTTAAATCATCCCTTTATGACATGAACAGATGTATGCGAGGCCTAGCCTGTCGTAGGATCGCTTGAACGCAATAAGGCGCCGTAGAAGTCCAACTATGTATAATAGGGGTGGAAGAAAGGAGGACAAGAAGAAGAAAAAGAAGAAGAAGAAGAAGAAGAAGAAGAAGGAATGAAAGAAAGGGAGGGAGGGAGGGAGGAAGGAAGAGGAAACTGGCAGGAGTCCGGTAGTCTCGTTCGTTCGTTCGTTTCTTCGACTGCCTACTTCGAATCTATGAGCTTACCTGACATCGTATCGTAATGTACTGAAAGAGGGAGAGAGAGAGAGGGAGAGAGAGAGAGAGTGAAAAAGAGAAAGAGAGAGAGAGAGAGAATACAATAACGTATTTGCTTCTGTTACACCACTGGTATACCGCAACAAGAGCAAGTAAGCGTATATATAAGGACGATGGTATATCTGTATCAATTGTATGCATATGCGCATCTTCTGTCTCTCTCTCTCTCTCTCTTTCTAGCTTTCACATACATATACAAATTCAAACTTCTTCCTCTTCCATCCTTTCCTTTCTCCCTTTTATCTATCTCTAAGAAAAGAGCCACCCCAATGTCTTTCGGGTTTTTCTCGTATATTTCTTCTACTTCGATACTTCTTTTCTTCCTGTTTTGAGATCGTAGATTCTTCTCTTACTTGGAGAAAGATCTTCTTCTTCTTCTTCTTTCTTCTTCTTCCTTCTCTTCCTCTTTTTACATTATTCTATCATGATATTCCTTCTTTCTCTATTTCTCTTTCTCTCTCTCTCTCTCTTTCTCTCTCTCTCTCTCTCTCTCTCTATCTCTCTCTATCTTTTAGTACTTATCCATAATTACTTTTTCGTATTTACTTCTCTCGTGAATATTATAAATAAATCTGATATATATATATATATCTTCTTTTTAGAGGGTTGGATTGGGAACAGGGGGTGAAGATGAGTGGATATTTTGTAAAAAGAAAGAAAAAAGAAAGAAAAGAAAAAAGAAAAAGGATAAAGTAAGAAAGCAAAGGGACACTGAATGTTTATTGACCTAGGTCGAAGATAAATAGGTTAAAGAAAAGTTGATGGGTAAAGAGCCAAGTGGGTTTTAGGAGGTAGATGAGCGGCATGAGTGCAAGAGGGTGTTGTAAATGGGTGGGTAGGTGGATAGATAGGGGAGGAGGATTGGGAAAAGAGGGGTGGCGGGAGGGAACAATAACGCGTCCTCGACGACAAATCCCGGTGATATCTCGAATCGCGGAACACGGTTTTTGGTGTTCAGCCACCATAATGCATCGTTCGTTGCATAATCCGAAAGGGAAGATAAGAAGGCGGCTGGTCGAGTCGTTTCGCGCAGCTCCTCCTCTCTCTCCCTCTCTCTCTCTCTCTCTCTCTCTCTTTCTCTTTCTCTGATTCTCTTGCATTCATAAGGGGGAGAGAGTAAGATACGCGATCGGTGACATTTCTATACCAAATATATCGCACAAAGAGGCGCCGCCTTTCTCTGTCATATTAAATATTATTTATGTCCTCGGTCACATAAACATGGCCCGCTCGAGCGTAAGCGCCGTGCTCCTTTATATTCGAACGTTGAATCCTTTTCTCGCAAACGTTCATTCCTCCATGCTCATACGCATATGTACATGTGTATATGTATATATATATATATATGTATGTATGTATGTATGTACGTATGTGTATCTGTATGTATATGTGTGTGTGTGTTAGTTGAAGAGCTCGTCTCTACGTAAATGTGCACGGATGCGCAACCTATGAGAAAGAGAGAGAGAGAGAGAGAGAGAGAGAGAGAGAGAGAGAGAGAGATAGAAAGAGAGAAAGAACGCGAGTACAGAAGCTCGCAAGAGGAAGAGAAGAAGTTGAGCGTTCGGTCGCAACAAAAGGTACGAAACGCGTGAGCTCGTAGTAAGGCCAATCGAAAAACAATATCGATCCATTGTTCCGACTACCCAATAAATATCATAAATATCGGGTCGCTGAATTACTGGCTCCGATCTTGCTCCCAGATCGCAAAGAGACCTCGAGCAAGTCCACCGAACGAGCCAGCAACCGTAAAGAGATTCTCACTCTCTCTCTCATTCTCTCTTTCTCTCTCTCTCTCTCTCTCTCTCTCTCTCTACTGTGGCTCTCTTCTCTTCGGGAACCTTGGGGTTGTTTTTTTCTGATTTTTTCCTCTATCTCTCTCTCTCTCTCTCTCTCTTTTTCTCTCTCTTTCTCTCTCTCTTTCTCTGGCTCTATGTCTCTCTCTTTATCTATCTTACACGCTGCTGGTAGGAGCTCACATATTAAGAAGGAATGTTACGTTAGATATATATAATAGCATGTCGTAAACCGATCAAAGAGAAAATAAATAGATACATT
>NC_060970.1:3914986-3919986 GCF_910589235.1 Vespa crabro | reverse complement strand
TACGATAAAAGTATACCAAGGAGAGCTGTATTAAGGAAAGGAAAATATCACACAGTGATTTTCCCCCTCCCTCCCACCCCGCCTTCTATCTCTCTCTCACCTCCCACCTCTCATACTTATCCCAATCTTTGATCACCCATCCAGTACTCAATCCTAACTGGATATTTCATTATACGATATACGTTTCTTCCTTCTGTCATTGTCTAAAGAAGGTATCGAAGAAAAAAAAGAAAAGAAAGAAAAAAAAGAAAAAAAAAAAAAAAAGAAACGATGTAATAAATTATCCCCCTTTTCGAAGAAATAAGAAGCGGGATGAAGTGGGTGGAAATCGCTTTTCTTTTTCTTTCTCTTCTCAAATTCTCACACACACACACACACACCCCCTCCCCTCCCTCTTTCACCTCCCCATCCCCACTCATACCAAACCGCCCCTTTGGTGAGAAGACCAGGCAACACCTCCTACGCTTTTCGTCCTTTATCACCGAGTCTCGCCTTGTACCTCGAAGAATCGCGTGTCGTAGAAGATAGCGTGGCCGTTTGTAAAATGTAAAATTCGTAATGCATCGCCAGAAAAGTGGAATAAGCCAAGACATACGGGGGTGATGTCGCTGTTGGCGTTTGTAGTGGTACTAGAGGAGTGGTGGTATATAGCGGTATATAATGACAATAGTAGTGGTGGTGATGGTAGCGATGGTGATTGTAGCCAGCAACGGTGGTGGTGGCGAAGGTGGTGGTGGTGGTGGTGGTGGTGGTGGTGGCGAAGTGCCGCCACTACCACCACCACCTTTGCCACCACCACCACCGCCGCCGGATAAAGAGGGTGGAGAGCGTACGAGAGCCCCGTGTACGTTTATGTGTCTCATTTATCAGGACAAATATTATTATGGCTCTGCACGGCCAAGTCTAGAAATTTTACATACGTACGAACATTTGTACCTTTGCAAATATAAGGACGTAATAACGCGAGCGCGTAGACGAAGAACGTGACGACAACGTTACCAACGGTTACGTACGTACTTCGTCGTCTTCGTCGTCTTCGTCGTCGTTGTCATTGTCATTGTCGTCCATTGGCATCTCCTTCTTCGATATTAATGTATCTAATTTTCTCTCTTTCTTAGCATATTTATTTAAAATATAAACCCTTTGATTTTATATATATATATATATATATATATATATATATATATTTATATATACCTTATTATTAAAAATCTTTAGTTCAGTTTTCTAATAAACTAATAAATAAACTTGAATTATTATTTGTATCGATTGAAATTTTATCAGACAATCGTTCGACGACAAATGAGAACAAAACTATAAAAATACGTATTAACATTTTCTGTAAATTCTTTCGTGATTTTTAATATAGACATACCGCAGAAAAGATCCGCGAAAGTCATCCCTACAACGAACAACCACCCCCTGGTACCACTACCACCGAACAACAGCAACATAAGTAGTAGCAGTAGAAGAAACTACAGCAACAGTAACAAAATAGCAAAAGCAAACGGGAATCGTTCCAAGATGGTCGTCAAACCTTAATACATTTACAGCTCACGCGAGCGCGCGCATTCTGCTATCTGCTGCTTCTGCTCCTCCTGAGCGGCATGAGCGGCAGTTCTGGGTAGAGGTATCTGACGGTGGATCTCTCTATAGAGTGTATCACGTTTGCGCATGTGAATATCACACGTATAAGTGGAAGAAAGATGGCTCGGGTCGTCCGTCCCCAGCGGCTAACCCCCTGATATATCGTTTACGTGTCTCGCCGTGCATACGTCGTTTGGGACACATGCCTCCACCTCTTTTTCCTTCTTCTTTTCCATCTTCTCCTCCTCCTCCTCCTCCTCCTCATCCTCCTCCATCTCCTCTTTTTTTCATCTTTTGCTTCTTCCTCTTCTTTTCCTCTTTCCCCTTTCCTTATTTCTCTCTTTCGTTTCTCTTTTCGCCAAATACCAAACAACGCTCCCTCGAAGAAGAAGAGCTCGCGAATCCTCGCTTTACGAATTCACAGGACGGTAGGAAACGTTAGTTCGAGAAACATAGCTTAGATACTTGGAATCGACCCACCCCCCAACTCAACCACCCAACTTAACCATCCTCTTCCTTTCTTCTCCTTTTCCGCCACTCTTCTCTACGGCCAAGAAGCTACCGTCAGACAGAACGAGAACTAGCGTGAGAAAGAGATAGAGAGAGAGAGACAGAGAGAGAGGGAGAGAGAGAGAGAGAGAATTCCTCCTGGCAGGGTGATTACGTATGTAGCAAGATTCCCTACGATTCCTCTTCCTGGCTTTACCTTCGACGTGAGCCGTAGATATCCTCGGATCAAAAGCTCTTCCATGTCGATCGTCCTTCTTTTTTTTTCTTTTCCTTTTTTTTCCTCTTTTTTCCTGTTTCGCTCTCCTTCTTTTTTTTTCCCCCTTGCTCCCTTTATTCCTCTTATTCTTCTTCTTCCTCTGCTACTACTATTACTTCTCGACAGTGATCTTTAAGGAAGAAAAACCCGAAAGTTTTTCTCCCCTTGATAATGAAAATGATCGCAATGATCGAAACGATCGATTAATAAACAATTATTCAACTAAATAAATAAATAAATAAATAAATGGAAAGAAAGAAAGAGAATATATATATATATACACATAATGCAAAAGTCGATAATTCTCCAAGAGAACGGAATTTCATCGTGGAGTTTAGAGTTCGTCCCAAAGCCCACGCTCGTTTCTCGTTTAACCCGCGATTCATGGTTGTATCTCTCGACCCAATAGAAAGAGAGAGAGAGAGAGAGAGAAGATTAATACGCAAGCACGAGATCAGAACGTAATTGATGAGGAGAATCGAACGCGCGAGAAGGGATCGCGCGAGAGAAAAAGGTCGTACCAGCGCAGCAGTAGGCGCCCGTTCAAGAAGAAGAGGAGAGACGACATCGGTGGATTCTCGGCATATGTGGCCAAGGACCATCGATCGGGGTATTATCATCAAGGATCTCTCTCTCTCTCTCTCTTTCTCTTTCTCATGATGGGAGAAGAGAGGGAAGGGACGCAGATGCACTTCTGATGTTGGTCTGGTTTCACCTCCTATCTCTTCCTTCCTTCTCTCTCTCTCTCTCTCTCTCTCTCTTTCTCTCTCTCTTTCTCCATATCCTATCTCCTCCTTCTCTTTCTTCTCCTCCTCCATCACCTTATATTCCTTCTTCTTCTTCTTCTTCTTCTTCTTCTCTTTTTTCTTTCTTCGCGATATACCTGACAGAACGTACACACTGTGAAAACTGGTAGAAGAGGTGGAGATAGAGGAGGAGGAGGAGGAGGAGATCGAGGAGGAGATGAAGGTGGAAGGGAGAAAAAGGAGAGGGGTACTACCACCACCGCCGCTCCAAGAGAACTCCAGAGCTTAGCCATAATCTGAAATATATTGGTGCCCGGTGTTTGTCCACATCTCGTTGACCGGCATTATAAATCGGCGAAGCGTAGGCATTCGTTCGAGGACATTAGTCAAAGCCGAGGTAATGTCGTACGCGATAATGCGTCTGATATCGCGGATCCTCCCTCCTTTCTCCTCTCTTCGTCGGATCCTTTTTCTCTTTCTCTCTCTCCCTCTCTCTCTCATTCTCCTTATAGGTATAGGATGGTTACGTCGAGCATACGAACTCGCTCTATGCGACGCCTCGCGTGTAAACGAGTATCTTTTACTCTTTCCCCGGACCCGAATGTCCTCTCCTCCTCCTCCTCCTCCCCTACCCCCTCTCAACTTTCGAAAAATCTTTTCTTTTCTTTTCTTTTCTTTTCTTTTCTTTTCCATGATAGAGAAGGATCCATGGATTCTTTCTTCCTCTTCTTTTTCTTCTTCTTCTTTCTCGGTTTCTCTTTTCTTCTTGGTTTTTTTTTCTCCTTTTTACAAAATTAACCGAGTTATTATCTTCTTTGGACAAACAGGAGGAGAGAGAGAGAGAGAGAGAGAGAGGAATGGAATTTTTTCTTCTTTTCTTTGTTGTAAATCTAACAACGTACTCGAAAAAAAGAATAGGATCGATGATTATTAAACGCTTCCGATAAATCAGATAATTGAATTATTCGTAATAAATTGGAAATTATTATAATAATTAGGATAATGTCTTTTCGATTTTATTAAAAAAATTTGGGACAACATTAATGAAGATAATAAATTCGAAGATTTTGCGAGATCTTATAAAATCTTTTTTGATTTTCTGCATTCTCTCTCTCTTTCTCTCTTTTTCTCCGTCTCTCTCTCTCTCTCTCTCTCTCTCTCTCTCTCTCTCTCTCTATCGCTCTACGTTCCCGGGCCCCGGGACGTTGCACTTTACGTGGTACAGTAATGCACTTATATAAATCAGGTTCAGGCGCGGACCACCATAAAGCATTGCTATGTTTCGATGTCCGTAAAGCATTCCTGGGCGGGTTTGCGCGTTTGATTCACATGCTTATATACGTCTGTGTTTGTACGTATGTATATGTATGATGGGGCAGGTCCTCGAAGGTCCCCGAAGGTCCCCGTTTCGTTCCTCTTACCTCTCAACTCCTCTTTCCTACTAACCCTACGTTGACCAAACTCGCGCGCACAATCACATTTGCCTGAATCGAAGAACACGAACACTATACACCAATAAGAGCGTCAAAAGGAGGCGTGAGAGAACTTGTCGCAGGCGATAATAGTTTATTTGTCGCTCCGGCAAAAAGAGAGAGAGAGAGAGAGAGAGAGAGAGAGAGAGAGAATATCGGGAGGGCGAGATGAGAGTGAGGGTGTGTGGACGTTTGTAAAGGTTTATGTATATACATGTATGTGTGTAAAGAGAAAAGGGTGTTAGAGAGGAGGGGAAAGACCGAGATATGTTCCGGTTTCTTCGCGGCCAGTTCCACCCGCCGAGGATTGTTTATTATGCGAATTGAACGAGCCGAAGGCGATAAAGATCCCGTCCGTTTCTTTGCGACACACACACACACACACACACACAAACATATACGCTCTCTTACTCTTTTTCTCTCTCTCTC
>NC_060970.1:3899986-3909986 GCF_910589235.1 Vespa crabro | reverse complement strand
TCTGAGAGAAACTCTTTTCTTTTTTCTTTTTTCCTTCTTTCTTTCTTTTTTTTTTTTTTTTTTTCATCGATGACATATAATAATAACTTGATAACTGTACAATTCAAAATTCTAATTTTACAATAATCTTAATGTTACACAATTTAACTCATATAATCATCGTTCAATGAGTCTATTTTAGTTTATTTAATAGATAAGTATATATATATATATATATATATATATATATGTATGTATGTCTTGAAATTCTTGTCGAGTGTAGATTTTGCGTGTTTTCTTTTTGGGGTGGATTGAGGGGAGGAGTGAGCGTGAAGTGAGCGTGGAGTGTGTTAGGTGAAAGATGGGGAATAAAAAAAAAAAAAGAAAAAAAAAAAAGGAAAGGAAAGAAAGAAAGAGAAAGAGAAAGAAAAGAAATCCCTCGAATCCTCGCGAATTGCGTAGAACGATCAACTACACGAGTTTCTTCTACACGAGAACCTCGTAAATCCGTCGATTGTGTTTTTCGCAAAGGATCGATAGCCGTCCCGCGTTTAGTTTCCTTTCTCCCTCCCTCCCACCCTATCACTCTCTTTCTCTCTCTCTTTTTCTCTCCACCCCTTTCTCGCGTTCTTATTTTCTCTTTCTTTCTCTCTCTCTCTCTCTCTGTCTTTTTTCTTGTTTGGAAAGGGGCCTCGAAAGAGGAGAGACTTCATCGAAGAGCCCTCTCTCTCTCTCTCTCTCTCTCTCTCTCTCTCTCTCTTTTTCTCTCTTTTCTCCGACACCTCTCCTTCCTCTTATTTTCCCTCCCTTTTATACTTCCCCCTTCGGTTCTTTTCACGCGGTGTCGTTTCTACCCACTCGCGATAAGTCGGCGCCGTGTTGCGACTCAATCGCGCGGCTCTTCCGCATAAATCTTAAGGCCGGTATAAATCAACGTGCCTCCAGCAGCGTGATACCCAAAGAAGAAGAAGAAGGAAGAGGAGGGAGGGAGTGAGGAAGGAAGGAAGGAAGGAAGGAAGGAAGAAGAAGAAGAAGGAGAAAGAGGAGGAAGAAGAAGGAGAAGGACACTTCCCCTCTATCAGAATCCCTATACAACCCCTTTACACCCCTCGCCCGATACATACGACCGCCGAAGGATCTTCGATTCTCAAGAGCTCGTACAAGAGAGAAACAAAGAGAGGCATGGGTTAGCACTTACAAACACGAAGGCCTCCCATTGGCAATGTGTCAACCGCACTTCTCTTTCTTCCTTCTCTTTTTCATTTTTTTTTCTTTCTTTCTTTCTTTCTTTCTTTCTTCTTTTTCTCCTTCCTCTTTGCCCGCTCCCCCACCCACCCATTTCCTACCACTTCACACTATTCCTGTATAAGGCAATCCGTTAAAGTCAATCCATCGTCGATTTTATTTACCCCAATTGATCTTTCATATTTATTCGTTTCTTTATTTTCTTTTATTTCAATTTATTTTATTTATTTTTATTTTCTTTCGTTTTATCTCTTCTTCTTCTTCTTCTTCTTCTTCTTCCTGTTTCCTTTCTTTCTCTGTCTGTTTTCTCTTTCCTTTCTTCTCTCTCTCTCTCTCTCTCTTTATCTCTCTTCTCTTTCTATCTATCTATATATCTTTCTTTTTCTGACGAGTATTTTTTTTACCCGAGAGAAAGAGATAGAGATAGAGAAAGGACATTTTTGAATAGACATTTCTAACGAGATAACAGTGAAATAAAATATTATAAAATAGTGAAAGAGAGAGAGAGAGAGAGAGAGAGAGAGAGAGACTTGTCTTTACGAATATTTTGCGTTGTTATGAAAGTAGCATTGAAAAATAAAATAAAATAAAATAAAATAAAATACAATAGAAAAGAGAAATAGGGAAAGGGAAGAGTGAGGGGGTTTATAGATGGAATATAGGAGCGCGGGTGAGCGGGGCGGGGGTAGGAGGTGGAGGTGGAGAAGGAGGAGGAGGAGAAATAGAATAGAAAAGAGAAATAATTCGCGCGACAACGAAGAAAACAGGGTCGATCGAGTTGATGGACGCATGGGGACTCTTCGAATGAAAGAAAGAAAGAAAGAGAGAGAAAGAGAGAAAGAGAAGTGAGAGAGAGAGAGAGAGAGAGAGAGAGAGAGAGAGAGAAGGAGAGGTGGGGGAAGGGGAGGTCCAAATGCGGGAGGGTTAATACCGTGGAAGACAAAGGGCTCTCTGCGTAGCCTATTGATCTCTTTATTTCTTCGTTCGTTTGCAACCAAGCGCACGCCAGAAAGAGAGAGAAAGAGAGAAAGAGAGACAGAGAGAAAGAGAGACAGAGAGAGAGAGAGAGAGACTAGAAATCCACAGGCACTCGATGTTATTTACGAGCGCTGATTTATCGGATGAAAGGAAGCGGCAGCTAAGAGACCCGTCTCGCGCGATCCCCGACGACAATATAGGGACTCTTTCTTTCGACATATTTCTCCTCTCAACGATTCCTTTTCTTTACCTTTTTTTTTCTTCTTCTTTTTCTTTCTCTCTCTCTCTCTCTCTCTCTCTCTCTCTCTCTCTCTTTCTCTCCCATTATCGAGCGAAAACCAGAGTAAGTAAATACGTACAATAAGTATCTACTTAACTAACATACCAACCTATCTATCTATTTATCTATTATCTATCTATTATATTTATACGAGGAAATTAAATGAAGAAGATATTTCTAATCGATTATAATTGGAATTATTGTTTATTCTTCGTTTGTTCGTTCGTTGATTCATTCGTTAGTTCGTAAAAGTCAAACGATCAATTATTTTATTGTTTTTTTAATAGTGTTAATACAGTCGTTGATAATAATTAAAAGAGAATTTTTATTTCTTCTTATTTTCATTCATTCATTCATTAATTTAATCATTCATTGAATAATTAATTCATTAAGTCATTCATTCATTAAATAATTCATTCATTAAGTCATTCATTCATTAAATAATTCATTCATTAAATAATTCATTCATTCATTCATTCATTAAGTCATTCATTCATTAAATAATTCATTCATTAATTCATTCATTAATACTTTCATTCATTAAATAATTCATTCATTAATACTTTCATTCATTAAATAATTCATTCATTAATACTTTCATTCATTAAATAATTCATTCATTAATACTTTCATTTATTAAATAATTCATTCATTCATTCACTCATTCATTAATTCATTCATTCATTCATTAATTCATTCATTAATACTTTCATTCATTAAATAATTCATTCATTAATACTTTCATTCATTAAATAATTCATTCATTAATACTTTCATTTATTAAATAATTC
This sequence comes from Vespa crabro, assembly GCF_910589235.1. NCBI lineage: Eukaryota > Metazoa > Arthropoda > Insecta > Hymenoptera > Vespidae > Vespa > Vespa crabro. The sequence continues at coordinate 3,906,713 of NC_060970.1, read as the reverse complement.
ATTCATTCAATCACTCATTCATTAATTCATTCATTCATTCATTAAATAATTCACTCATTCACTCATTCATTAATTCATTAATTAATTAAATCATTCTTTCATTAATTCATTCATTCAATCATTCATTAATTAATTCATTCAGTCATTTATTCATACATTTATTTAATTATTTTTATATTTTATTATCGCCGATATACACTCAGCGAAAAATATTTACGACAAGGTATAATTATTGTGTACCTATCCATCTAAAAGGGAAAAAAGATAGGGAGAGATAGTAAAAGAGAGAAAGAAAGAGATAGAGAGAGAGAGAGAGAGAGAGAGAGAGAGAAAGTACGAAAAAAAAAAGAATGGAGGGTATGCGAGATGCCCTTTCTAAAAGACGTTTCCCACGCAAAACGACGAACAATAAGCATTCGCATTTCGAGATCAAAGCCTTTTCTATCTACCAACGAAGATCCGCAGGGAGATCCATCAACGAAAGAGTCACAGGATTGCATAATTCAAGGCTGCCGCTTTTCAGATTTCTACAGAGCGATCCGTGACGCGGCCCCGATTGTCGATACACGCTGACGTTGCACAAAAGAGAGGAAAGGAGAGAGAAAGCGTAGGAGAGAGAGAGAGAGAGAGAGAGAGAGAGAGAGAGAAAGAAAAAGAAAAGAAAGAAAGCGTGAGAGAGAAAGAGAAAGAGAGAGAAAAAGAGAAAGAGAGAGAAAAAGAGAAAAAGAGAGTATTACGAATTCTCGCCCTGCTCGTATGAAAACGTACACGTGGACACGTTTATATATTCGCGGAGGATGCCGTTGCCGCCTCCGCCGCCATCGCTACCGCCTCCACAACCGCCGCCGCCGCCTTTGACGGCGAAACATAAAAATAATTTCGAAACCGCACGAACTGATATACGAGCAAGAAATAGAAACAAAAACGTAGAGAAAGAGTATATGAGAGAGAGAGAGAGAGAGAGAGAGAGAGAGAGAGAGAAAGAGAGAGAGAAAGAGATGTACTCGTAAAATTTTCTATGGGCAAACGACCCTTACGACGACCGAGGTTCCACCAGTACCCGAAAGTTACGAGAGAGAAAGAGAGACGAAACATATTTCTAAACTTTTCATTTATATCTTAAAAACTCGCTAATGTGGTCCAACATTGACCTTATAGGTTTTACGAGTGGTCCCGAAATCTTTGGTTGATATTTTGAGTAAAGAACGTGAGATAAGAATAGTTTCCTCCTCCCTTTTTTTTGTTCTTTTTTTTTTTTTCTTTTATTACTTAAAAGAAAATTAGTCATATCGTATGATCGTTTGTAACTTCGTTCAGAATCAATAAATCTTTATCTAAAAATATTAATAGTAGAAAAAATTTATTTTCCTAATGAACGATAATATCTTATTAGAGATTATAAAATTTCTACGATTAATGTTATAAAGGACACTTTTTCTTTTTTTTTTTTTTTTTTTTTTTTTATTTTCTATTCGCTCGAAAAACTTTTTTTTTCTCTATTAAAAGTAAAAACCTTTAAGAGAGAGAGAGAGAGAGAGAGAGAGAGAGAGAGAGAGAGAGAGAGAGAGAGAGAAAGATAATAATGACTGTGTATCTACATTTTTCTAGATGAATTTATTCGAAGGAGAACATTCCTATAGTGTTCTTTTCATAGATTTTTTTCATTTTCTTTCTGTTTCTTCCTTTTTGGTTATTTTCTTTGTTCTCTCCTTTCTTTTCTTTTTTTTTCAATTTTTTTCTTTACTTTTTCTGTCTTTCTCTCTTTTTCTTTTTCTTTTTTTTTTTTTTTTTCCCTTCTTTCTCCCGCTTTGGGTCCGGCAATTAGTCAGTTGGAAGAACGCATTTTACGCGCCGCTCATATTATATTATTTAGATAAAAGTTTTCTTTAAAAAAGATGCACCCTTTGAGTTCTCCCTCGATGGCATACCATTGTTACGGAATTAACGATACCCGGCCGACAAGCGGCCGCTTTATTCTGATTAAATTAATTCGGAAGGTAACCCGGCGCACTCCTTTTTGTCACGTATGGCTTTAGTTGATTTTATAATAGAACGAAAGTGCCCTTGGTCCTGACTCTATACACCATCGTCGTCGTCGTCGTCGTCGTCGTCGTAGTCGTCGTCGTCATCGACATCGTCATAGTAGTAGTAGTAGTAGTAGCAGTAGTAGTAGTAGTAGTAATAGTCGTCGTCGTAGTCGTCGTCGTAGTCGTCGTTATGGGAAAGAGCGCTGGTGAGTTTCCAGAGTGAAATTCAAATTCAATTAACTTTACCTCACATAATCGCGAAGCACATAATTATCGCGTGTTTTTAAAGCCCGTCGCGATCTACTCTCTCTCTCTCTCTCTCTCTCTCTCTCTCTCTCTCTCTCTCTCTCTCTCTCTTTCATTCTCTTTCTCTCTCTCTTTCAGAATGATTAAAACAATTCAAACGTTGATAAGAAAGATACGGAGAAAAGAGAAGTATTAATTGTAAATTCAACATCCATTGTTCGTCTTCTTCTTTTTCTTCTTCGTATTTATTTTCATGGATTAAGAAAAATGATCAAGAAAGAAAAAAAAAAAGAAAATAAATAAATAAATAACAAAAGAGAAAAGAGAAAAGGAGGAAAAAAAAACATAATACGAAGGTGTAATTCTATAATCGGCTTCTCCACATTGCATTTAGATATCTACTCTGATAAAATATCATGGAGAGAGAGAGAGAGAGAGAGAGAGAGATTCTTTCGCCATAGGATTTACATTCGAGTGATTAATAGTAACAGATAGACAGATAGACAGATAGATAGATAGTTAGATAATAATAGTAATAATAAAAATAAAAGTAGTAATAGTAATCGTAGTAATAATAATAGTATATAATAAAGATATATATATATATATATATATATATATATAAGGATTTATATATATCATATTTAAAGAATCTCAGTGAAACACTTTGATTCGCGATTAAACTCAAATAGTTAACGTTAAGATAGAAATAAGAAAGAAGTAAAAAAGAATAAGAAGAACGAGAAAGAGAGGAAGAAAAAGAAGAAGAAGAAGAAGTAGAAAAAGAAAAAAAAGAAATAACAAAAATAGGAAAAGAGGATGCGTTTAAGAGCTAAGACGCGCGCGCGCACGTGCCATGGTTAAATTGGGCGGGGTTCCTTGGTTCCCCTAAAGTGGGATAAGGTAAGATGGGTGAGTATTCTCTCGTAGAATTTTATTCCTTTGTGTGAAAGAAAAAGAGAGAACATGGAGAAATTGAGAAAAGGAGAAGAAAATGGAAGAGAGATAGAAAGAGAGAGATAGAGAGAGAGAGAGAAAGAGAAAGAGATGTACACACTCGACCAGCTTGGGAAACCATAAAAGTAAGTGGTATAGATTTGAAACGGACTTGGTGTACTCTCGGACGATGGTCTAAAGTAAGAGAAAGAAAGAAAGAAAGAAAGAGAGAGAGAGAGAGAGAACGAGCAAATAAACGAGAACGAAGGTTAGAAGGGTGGGAACGATGAGAAGGGTGGTAGTGGTGGTGGTGGTAGTGGTGGTGGTGGTGGTGGTGATGGTAGGAGGGTTGTTGTTACGAGCGGTGCGTTCAATTAACGGTTGGTCGGCGGTGGTCCAGCTATAGAACTGGACACGGGGGTAGTTAATGCTAGAGGCATACCTACTTACTACCTAGGGGTAGTTTCTTTTTATTACCGAACCACTGGCTCTCTACCGGCAGTTCCTAGCTAATTGGTATCGAACTATTATTCTCCTTCATTAACGACACCGATAAAACTCGGACAAACTGCCTTACGCAACTGGTAACTCTCCTCTCTCTCTCTCTCTCTCTCTTTTTCTCTATCTCTCTCTCTCTCTCTCTCTCTCTCTCTCTATGAAATTACGCGTGCTTCCAAACGATATAAAAAAAAAAAAATAGAAAAAGAAAAAGCAGACTTTGCTGTTGTTCTTTTTTTTCCCTAACTCTTTCCAAAAATCGATCCTTTATTATTCTCGTATAAAAATATGTAAATGTTAATTAAAATTTCAATGGTGGAATCGTATCGTTATTATTTATTTCTCCCTTACACATTTGTAAATTGTAAAATATAGAAAAGGAAAACTGGGAAAAGAGAAAAATGGGATACGTCACGCCACGGGAAAGAATATATATATATATATATATATATATATATATATATATATATATATATATATATTTGTACGCGTTAGAAAAATGTGAAAATTATTGATATTGCCCGAGAGCTCACATATCATTTTTTTCGGGATATACGTAGTATGTGTGGCGTTTGGCATTGCTAGCGTACACGTACACAACAAACACGTAAACGTAGACGTACACAAATACGTAAAAATTCGCGCGTCTATCGTATAATTTTCCATTCTACGTTAACGTTTGTGTACGCTAAAGGTCTGAAGGTTCTTTTTCGACGGTCTACGATAAGACGATGAAAAAGAAGAAAAAGAAGAAGACGAGGAGAGAAAACAAGAAGAAGAAGAAAAAGGAGGAGGAGGAAAAAATTAAGAACGAGAGAAACGAAAAGAAAAATAAGAAGAAGAAGAAGAAGAAGAAGAAGAAGAGGAGGAGGAGGAGGACGAATAAAAAGGAAAAGAAAAGGAAAAAAAGAGAAGAAGATGGGAAAAAAGGCGTCGATGGAAAAAAATGGGGAATAAGGGGTGGTTGTATGTTAAAATGAGGGGAAAAAAGTGTGAGCATACGACGAAAATATTTTGAGGTTAGGGAGTGTGGGGGGGGGGGGAGGGGATTGGCGAGTTGCAGGAGGGTTTGGGAGGTGTCAGGGTACGATGAGAAGGGAGGTATGAGCGTGAGGATCTCTGTGCCGACACTCCTGATATATTCTTGTAATATTTTTCGATCATCGCGTGCCGCAAAGATTTATAAGAGAGAACGGTGCGAAGGCATCCGGCCACCTGATCGCAAGTTACTATCTTTCGAGCGGCTTCATCCCCTAGACACACCCTCCCCAATTCTATTCTACCATCGCCATCACCATCCACCCCCGCTTATTCTCGACCACTCTTCATTCACTACCCTTCTTCGCGAAAAACGCATTAGAAGATTTATTTTTACATTATTTCTTCGCCTTCTCTCTCTCTCTCTCTCTCTCTCTCTCTCTCTTTCTTTTCTTTTCTTTTTAATCATTTTTAATAAGTCTTCCCCTATACTATGCCATTTTCATAGATCTCATCTATTTGTACATGCATATGTATATATTATATACATGTGTTTGTGTGCGTGTGTACGATTATTATAATTTTTTAATAATTTTTTTAATAATTTTGTAATCTTTCTCTCTCTCTCTCTCTCTCTCTCTCTCTTTTTCTTCGGTTTTTTTTTCCTTTTGTTTAATAATAATTTTCTTAAGCGATTTCTTAAACGATCGAAAATTATTTCTTTTTTCTTTTTCTTTTTTCCTTTACAATTTTTCTTTTTTTCTTTCGAAGGAATTAAATGCAAACGTTCACGTTCATAGTTATGTCAACGACGATTGTTATAATTCTTTAATAATTTTTCTTTTCCTCTTTTTATTATAATACTTTCAAGCACGATCTAAATTGATTTGTTTTACAAATAAATCGAACGTCCGTTCCCATTTATTTCGACAATAAGAATTACGTTTTTTTTATTTCACATACTAGATGTGTGCGTGCGTGTGTGTGTGTGTGTGTGTGTTTGTGTGTTTTGTTAAGGATATCAGTAAAGGTAGTAGGAGAAATTAACAAGGAAGAAGATTTGTACGTCGTAAGATCCAACGAGTCTCTGGATAACGATCAAACGAACGATTCGACGATAGTTTGCTTTCTTGGTTGGAAATAGCGTTCGATTAAGCGTATACCATCCTAAACACAACCTTTGTGATCCTTTTTACCCCCTCCACCCTTCCCTTCTTAAATCAATCGATATAACGAACAATTAAACAACGAACAACAATCGACTTCTTCTCATTCTTTGTAAAAGAGAAAAAAAAGAAAGGATAAAAAAAAAAAAAAAAAAAAAAAAAAAAAAAGAAAAAGAAAAAAAGAATGCCTGATTGCAAGACAATTTAGTTACGAGATAACGTTAAAGAATCGAATAAAATAAAATCAAATAAAATTTAATCATAACCTTTTGTGGTTATGTTTCCGAACGATTGGATTATTCGAAAAGGGACACTACGGGAATTAAAGTGGCCAATATAACCTTACGTTCTTATCCGTAAAAGAGAGATCGTTATCTCTTGGAATAATCGGTAAAACAAGGAACGAACAGAAGACATTAACCGTCTCGTGTCCAGTGAAGCAATATTCGAGGGTTGCCCTTCTCTGACATTACGATACTCGGAGACGATAGTACCGAAGGCACAGTTAAACTGTTTGGAAACTCTCCTGGCTTTCCAATTAAGCGAAGATCCTCTCTTTCTCTCTCTCTCTCTCTCTCTTTCTCTCTCTCTCTCTCTCTTTCTGTGTGTCCATGTCTATGTGCATATATATATATATATATATATGTATGTATGTATGTATGTATGTATATATGTATAGCTTCCGAATTTGGTCTACGCAACTGACCAGACATTTAACACTACATAAATCGCTTATCCATCCTTATTGGTTCTAATCTAATTACCTTTCAATGTCCAAAGAAGTTGATCTAATTTCTCAAGAAAATTCGATCATATACAACGTGTAAATCATTACTATAGATATTTTCTATTCTAGATATACGTATATACAGAAAT
>NC_060970.1:3894986-3897486 GCF_910589235.1 Vespa crabro | reverse complement strand
AGTAGATTAAAAGATTCATCCTATTTTTTTTTCTTTTTCTCTTTTCTTTTTTTTTTCTTTTTTTTTTTTTTAAAGCGTAACAAATTCACCTATAGACAATCATGGACAAAATTAAATGGACGGAGCATATAAGTTTTGGAGAATACATTTTTGAGAATAAATTAATTAGAAATGTATGTTTGACACGTTGAATGTATTTATAAATATCGAAAATATATGTTTTTTCTTTTATAGCTTTTTTATTTTTAAAATTTTTCTTTTTTTTTTCTTTTTTTTACGTAAACATGTATGGAAACACGATAATTCGTCTGAAAGGGAAAAAAGAAAAAAAAAAAAAGAAAAGAAAAGAAAAGAAATTCTTCCCTTTAATAGATAGACACTTATCGTCGTTGTGCTTGTGAAATCAAAAAAAAAAAAAAGAAAAAAAAGAAAAAAAGGAAAGAAAAAATAATAATAAAAGGATAAACAAAAGGATAAATTTGACATTAATCCGTAGTAAGAATTTGTTCGATCTTTATCCTTTTTTTTTCTTTCTCTCTCTCTTTTTTTTTTTTTTTCCTTGACTCTCATCCTTTTGTGATATATTCTATATGTCGTTTTAATAACGTAAGAGAAATTTTCCCATCACCACCACTCGTTCCCTTTCCCATAGACAAACGCACGCGTCTTTGTATATTCCTCGTTCGTCTTTTCCTATTCGTGAATCAGCACTGGTTATGGCAATAACTAATAATAATACCACGAAGTCAATTTCGAGGTGTCACGAGAAATGGCTTCTATATCATTCGGCCGCGAGGTGCACACTTCCAATTTCCAATTTCATTGCCATACATATGCACGCGCTTGCCCGGAACGACAAACGTTAACGTTCTTCTCACACCCTTACTCACGTTCTCTCTCTCTCTCTCTCTCTATCTATCTATCTATCTCTATCTATCACTATCTCTATCTTTATCTCTATCTCTCTATCAATTTCTGTGAACGTATCTCTTTTTCACTTGAAACATCTCTCATAAAAATCAAATTTAAGTTCAAGTTATAGAATCAGTATTCTATCGTTAAGTATTAAACGTATACCGTTCGTTAATCACGATTAAATCATTTCTTTTCATTTAATTTTTTTATTTTTATTACGTTGATAATTTTACGAGTTCAAATATGATTGATTGAAAAATAAAAAAAATTAAATATATACGTGTATATAATTATAAAGAGAGAAAGAGAGAGAGAGAGAGAGAGAGAGGGATGTCAAATGATAAGATACACGAATATTATCACGTCAGTATTAACTCAATCGAATCGATTCTAGTTCAATAAAAAATGATATATCATGATCTTAAACGAGCGTAAATATGATATTCGTAAATATGATATATCTATCGTTGATTCTATCGTATCTAACAATTTAATTATTGTCAAATTATTTTCTTCGTTCTCGTTGAAATATTCGAATAAATTTCTCGTTGAAATAAATTTCATTTGGGGAAAATACAAAAATAGAGTAAATTATTATTAATATTATCATGGCGAACGGCATAATGGTGGAGGTAGAGAAGGAAGAAGTAGAAAAAAAATTAACAAAAAACAAAAAAAAAAAAGAAAAAACAAATAAAAAGAAAAAAGAAAAAAAAAAAAAAGAAAGAAAGAAAAAAGAGAAATATGTGCGTTTAAAAGAATATAAAACGTAAAAGATTTTCTAGCCGTTCTTATTATAACCAAAAATTTTCACGTGAGTATTATTATCCAACAACACAAGACTCAATCCGAGATCAATATAAATGAGAGGGAGTTCTCTATCCATGGATAGAGGAGGAGGAGGACGAGGAGGAGGTGGAGGAGGGGGTGAAGCCCTTGAATCCAGCGAAAAAAAGCCGCTAAATCAGCCGTGCCAAGGGTAGCAAACAGGGTAAGAGATTTGTGCTCTTGTAAGCCGGAGTAGCTTGGTATTTCTATCGCGAACGATTGGCCCGGGATAAAAGGGATGCTCACCGATAGTAGTAAACGTAACCAGAGTCCCTTCCAAACCGATATCCCTTTTTTTTTCTTTTTCTTCTTCTTCTTTCTCTTTTTTCTCTTCTTTTTTTTCTTTTCTTTTTTTTTTTTTTTTTTTTTTTCCCTCGCAGGGACTCGACACGTAGGCCGATCTCGCGGTCAACTTTATCCTCTTTACTATTCTACTATAAACGAATCTGGGATTTGTCGAACGTAGATCAACCGACCCTTTTACGACCTTAAATCTCTACCTTCTCTACTCGATTCTAATGCAATACAATTCGTCCGTCAAATTTGTTATCTACCAATTTCATTGATAGATATTCAATAACGAGAGGGTTAGTATAAATGAAGTTGTTAGCGTAACGATTGATATTAAAACTTTTTATATATCAATTTTATCGATACTCATAATCGTTCATGTATCGATGTCCGAATAAAAAAAAAAAAAAAAAAAAAAAAAAAAAGAAAAATGCCAATATATTTTTTATACATACGATTTATATTA
>NC_060970.1:3887486-3889986 GCF_910589235.1 Vespa crabro | reverse complement strand
AGTGCAGGACCCGTAGTACACCGACCCTCTGAGGCCAGTACCACCACCACCATCACCATCACCACCACCACCACCACCATCACCACCATCACCACCACTACTACCACCATTACTACTACTACTACTACTACTACTACTACTACCACTGAGGCACGAGTACTAAGACTAGCATCAGTACTCTACGTCGGAGTACCTCCCTCTCGTCATCCTCACCCCGGCCGAGGGTCAAAATAATTTCATAAGGGGCGGTTTGAGAACCGCACCTACATTTGCGAAAACATATCCCCTTTTCCACCGCCTACCTCGTCTCTGACCACGTCCGACCGCAACAAAGATCCCTCCCTCCTCCCCCAACCACCCCCATCCTCCTCTCTTCGCCATTCCTTCACTACCCTTTCTCCAAAACCACCATCACTACTACCACCACATCCCTATTCCCACCCCCCACCCACATACCCACTCCCACATCTCCATCCACATTCCCCTTACATCTCCATCCCTCTTACATATATGCTCTTTTCACCTCCTTCTCACGGGCAAAAGCTTGCCTGGCTCGCCTCGTTACCGTCCACTGTGTTCTTTTTTTTCAGCCTAGAAAGAGACAGACAGAGAAAGAAAAAGAGAGAAATAAAGACTTAGAGAGAGAGAGAGAGAGAGAGAGAGACGGAGGCCATAATGTTTTTTGTTGTTCCATATGAATTTTAAAAATTCCACGAAAGTATTTCTTTTCTCGAAGAAAATGTTTCTCCTTCATCCAACTACTCCCTCGCCATCTTCCCATCCTATTACTATACTTCGTAGTAGATAGTAGTGATAATAGACAATTTTTATTATTATAGGATATATATTAATCGATCGATTAACGTTCGATATAAATCATGATAAATATATTATATGTTAATGTAAATCGAACGATCGAACTTATCAAATATTTCGAATAAATTTTGGTATATTTAAATGATTATCATAGAGAGAGAGAGAGAGAGAGAGAGAGAGAGAGAGAGAGAGAGAGAGAGAGAGAGAGAGAGAGAGAGAGAGAGAGAGAGAGAGAGAGAGAGAGAGAGAGAGAGAGAGAGAAAGAAAGAGAGAGAGGGTGAAAGAGAGAGATGGAATAGTTAAAGAAATAATTGTTTAATTAATTTATCTTGATTCGAACGATTATGGTGTACTTGGAGAGAAAGGGGCGTCGTAACAGTCCACGAGACTACTACTACTACTACTACTACTACTACTACTACTACTACTACTACTATTACTACATACATATATACATACATCTCTCATGTTTGATCATTGTGTTATACGGTTCCCCTGGTGTACACTTGGCATAAGTGTATCTTGAAATTTCCCTCGTTGTAATAATCTTCCGTTTGTAGTTAGAAAGAGAGAGAGAGAGAAAGAGAGAGAGAGAGAGAGAGAGAGAGAGAGAGAAATATACATACATATATACACATATACATGTATGTATACGTATACATGTATAGATATTGCAGGAGTATGTTTAATGTATTAACGTGCGTATTTTCGCAAAAGCAATGTCGATGTCGTCGTCGTCGTCTTTGTCGATGTCGTCGTCGGCGTCGTCGTCGGCGTCGTCGTCGGCGTCGGCGTCGGCGTCCTCAGTGGTCGAGAGAATCGCTTCTAAGTATGTGTATATCTCTCTCTTTCTCTCTGTCTCTCTCTCTCTCTTTCTCTCTCTCTCTCTCTGTGTGAGCGCGCGCGCGTGTGTGTGTGCGTATATGCGCACGTTAGTTTGGTCAGTCAGAGAGCATAAAGGCTCTCGAGGAATTAATTCTCTCGCAGGTACCTCCTACAAGGGGTGCTACACCCCCAACTCACCCCTTCTACCATGAGTTCTCTGGTACATACTAGAGAAAGACAGACAAAGAGAGAAAGAGAGAGAGAGAGAGAGAGAGAGAGAAAGAGAGATTGAGAGAAAATGAAAGAGACAGAGACATAGAGACATAGAGAGAGAGAGAGAAAGAGAAAGAGAAAGAGAAAGAGAAAGAGAGAGAGAGAGAGATGGCTCTACACGTGTTTTATTATTGAATGGCCTCCTTCCTCTAGTACTGCGAATCAACTCGGCAATTGGTTTATTATAATTTCATTGTGTTTTCATTACCCGGCTTAATTTGCGCTCGACCCGTGTGTCTCCCTTTATTAACGGACCACCACCACCACCCCCCTCCCCCCTCCCCGCCCCTCAAATGTATGTGTTCTTCAGACGCGCGGCAACGCGCGACGACGCACGGCGCTTGGATTTCATTTTAAAATCGCGCGTCGTTTCTCTTATTTATTTTAGGACGTATCTGTTACATTGTCTTATTAATATGGGAGATCAAAGATTGATGTAAAAAATGTTAATGCAAATGTAAATACCGGGTATTGGATAACAAACTTATTTATTCATTTATTTGTTTATTTATCTCTTTGCAAAATGTGTGCGATACCTTGCGTGCGTTTTCTTTTTCCTTTTCTTTTCTTTTTTCTTTTTTTCTTT
>NC_060970.1:3874986-3884986 GCF_910589235.1 Vespa crabro | reverse complement strand
CTTGATTCCAACTACGATCTCAGGATATTCGCAAATTCTCGGGACAGAAGATTCCTCTGTCCGATCCGATCCGAGGATATAGAGAAATGCGGCAACGGCTAACACCGCTCTCTCTCTCTTTCTTTCTCTCTTTCTCTCGAAGGGCCAACAAGGGGTTGGTTGGAAGTAGCTAGCTAGCTAGCCCAGGTAGGTAGATAGGTAGGTAGGTAGGTAGGTACGTAGGTAGGTAGGTAGGTCCACTTCATCCTCGAACTCCAGCCCGAAATCTCATCGGCCCAAATGGCGCATCAACATCTATTATTAACCGGGTTCAGAATATTAACGATACAGTTACCGTATTCCAGAAGCTAAATTAGCGGAGATTATTACGAGTGGGCTCTCGCGGTACAGTTCTCTCTCTCTCTCTCTCTCCCTCTCTCTCTCGTTCTCTACATCTCTCTTCGTTGTTTGGCTCTCTCTCTCTCTCTCTCTCTCTCTCTCTCTTTCTGTCTCTCTATTCATCCTTCTCCCGACTGGCTTTCTCCGTCTCTTTCCTCGTTATGGTTACTAGCTGCTCTCTTTCGTTTTGGATCGCGTGCGTAGAACACGCAAGCGGTAAACCAACCGGAGCGCGCACAGTATATGTACCACCACCACCACCATCACCACCACCACCACCATCACCACCACCACTACTATCACCATCACCATCACCATCACCATCACCACCATCACCCATCCCATCTATGTTTTTGCGAAGGTCGGTGCTATTAATTTTAATATTATTGCATATTGCTCTTCAAATTGCTCGAAAGCGTACCCCCTCAATGACGTACGAACACTGATCGTTCTCCCTCAGCCTAGAGGTATTTATCTTGATTTGTTATCGCATCGACCCATCTACCTAACTAGCATCTCCATTCTACTCACCTCACCCCTCCCATCCCCGCCCGTCATATACATCCTACGTATGTAAGTCTCAAACTCTTAAATCTCATTGTTGCATTTTTACAATTCCTATATCGATCATGGATTTGTCTTAGATTTTAATTACGATCTATTCGAGATATTAATTCTTAATTAAGTTCTTGTCATCATTCAATTCCACCCCCACCCACCCATCACTTTAAACTTTCTTCTTCTAATTTTGTTTTTACGATTACTTCATATCAGTAATTTCGTAAGTATTAAGGATCGATAAAATTCATTTTACGAAGCATTTTATTAACTCGAACGAGGGCATTATATAAAAGATTAAATAAATTATTTATATATTTATAAATTATTTTTCGTCCATGGATTATGTCCCATTGATAAACAATCGGGAGATATCTAGAGAAATATGAGAATATGGCCGTAGGCCATTGATAGCCACACGAAGTGGCTCTTTTTATCGAGTCAATGTAGTATATCCACCCTGTCGTTTTATCGAAGGGGTGGATATACTTTTTTTCGTGTCGACTTGGGACGTTTATTCCCTTTCTCTCTCTCTCTCTCTCTCTCTCTCTCTCTCTCTTTTCGTTTTTCTTGTATCTGGGGTATGATAGAAGAGGTAGGGAAAGGGAGTAGAGAAGGTTACATCGAGAATTGGGGGAAAAAAAAAAGAAAGAAAGGAGGGAGAAAGAGAAGAGATGGACGAAAACTCACTCTCTCTCTCTCTCTCTCTCTCTCTCTCTCTCTCTCTCTCTTTACCCCCACCTCTTATGACGTACCTCTCTCTCCTCTCGCCTTCGAGACCCCGGAAGACCAATTTCACAATACGGATACTACGAGGACGACGATGTCGACGAGAAATATGGAAAGTCCGTTTTAAAGGACGTAAAATGACCCGGAGGTGGTGGCCCTTTATAGAGACGTCGGAGTCGTGTCACCTCTGGCGGTCCATAAACGTGATGTACGCCTGTAGATTTAGTCCCGAGAATCGAGATTGGATAGAGGGAAATAGAACCGACTGAATCGTACCGTCCCACGGGGAAAACAACGCGTGAGAGAAAGCCGATTTTTTTTTACAGATTCTTTCTTTCCTTCTTTCATACTTTCATTCTTTTTTTTTTTTTTTTTTTTTTTTCTTTTCTTCCATCATATCGTACGATTTTCTTACGTTCATTAATATCGTACGACGATACAATGATAAAATTACGTTAAATATTATATATAATATTACGCTTGTTGATCGACGAAAATCGATAAATCGACAGAAGATTTTTAGTCGTTGATTTTTCTTTTCTTTTTCTTTTTTTTTTTCTTCTTCTTCTTTTTCTTTTTTTGTTTCATAACGACAAAACATTCGATCAAGGTTTATATGTATATGGATCAAATATGAAGTTAATCTTTGATGTAAATAAAAATGAAGAAAAGGGAAAAGAAAGGTAGAAAGGTAGAAAGAAAAAAGAGAGTAATCTTCTTGTTTTTGTTTTTCTTTCATTTCTTTTTTTCTTCTTCTTTTTTTCCATAATGGCAAACGTACGAAGAAAACTTTACGTTAATGGGTCAAAGGTAGATCTTTGATAGAAATAAAAATCAAACGATAAAATTGACGAAAAAAAAAAAGAGAAAGAGAGAGAGAGAGAGAGAGAGAGAGAGAATAACCGGTATAATGTACGGAGTTATCGATAATCGTTCCGGAAAACAAGAAGAAAGAAGGGTGGAAGGGCCCTTGCGGATTCGCCGTCGTCAACCCTTGATTTTTAACATCCCTATTGCGAGAGAGGCTAAGGGCGAAAGCGAGTTCAGATTTATTCCCCGGTGATGCCTCCGGGAGACCCTCCCACCTTTATAGTCCACCACACTACTACTACCATCTCCTATGACCACCTCCTTTCGTCCTCCCTTGTACCACCACCTCCACCATCACCATCACCATCACCACCAACAACACCACCACCTTCTTCTCATCCTCCTCCTTTTTCCTCCTACGGCGGCGTAGCTTTATTGACCCTTTATACATCTATTTGTTATGCCGCGGCCCTTTGTGCGACGGTAGACACGGACTTGAGGGACGATCTCTCTGTCCTTTTCTCTTTCTCTCTCTATCCCTCCTCCCTCCCTCTCTCTCTCTCTCTCTCTCTCTCTCACTCCTTCCCCTGGCTATATTTGACCAGTATTATAAAAATCAACCGAACAATTTCCTACGTGAAATATTACTCCCGTGCATCCCTGAATATTTTATCACTGTCCACCCTTCTGAATTCTCATACCACCCTTTCTTTTTCTCTTTCTTTTCCTTTTCCGTGCCGGAATATAGAGGGACGAACGAGGAGGAGAATTCGACTCGTGATGTCAGAGAAAGAGAAGGAAAGAGGACGATGGACGAGAGTGGGGGTGTATGGATCAAGGGGATGATTCGGTTTGACTTTCACCCTGTGCCAACTCTCCAACTTGGTAAAAGAAAGAAAGAAAGAAAGAAAGAAAGAAAAGGAAAAAAGAAAAGGGAAGAGAGAAGAAGAAGAAGAAAAAAAAGAAAGAGAAAAAAAAAAGGAAAGCGATTACTATTCGATGAAGCTCTATCTTTGACCCGATATATACTGCGTTATCAATTTTCTTTTCTTTTCTTTTCTTTTCTATTTTTTTTTTTTTCTTCTTTTCATTCATTCATTCTTTCATTCCTTTCTTTTCAATCCCTATTCTTCTTCACATTCACTTCTGACATTAATAAAATCTGACATTATGTTCTAAATCAAATTACTCGCCAATTCACGTATCATTTTATTGTACATTCGAAATAAATATCGATCAACTTTTAATCGTACGATTAAAGGTTCAATCGAAAAATAAGGACAACAATGTTAGATTATTATGGGACGTAAAAAAAAGGTAGGTAAAAGAAGGAAATGAAATAGAAAGAGAGAAAGAAAGGAAGAAAGAAAGAAAGAAAGAAAGGAAGGAAAGGAGGAAGTAAGAGTAAAGCTTGAGGGTGATGATTTCGCAAAGTGGATGGAATAGTAGGATGGAGATGTTCTAGGAGAAAGGACAGCCGCGTGTGGATGGTATTCCTGTAGGACGCCAGGCTACTAATCTAGCAGAATTATAGACGGTGACGGTAGCTAATTGTCTATCTATATCTGGCCGACATAGGTGTGTCTCAATGGTCCCTCTCGTATGCCGCCCGTATATGCGGACATTGTGTTGTACAACCGTGAGTCCGAGGTACGACCGTCCGTCAGGCCTTTACTCTCTCTCTCTCTCTCTCACTCACACATACATTCACTCTCTCTTCCTCTCTCTGTCTCCTATCTCTGTCTCTCTTACTCACGCTCTTGAAGCAGGTCCCTCGCTCGCATAATGGCCAGGCGGCGGCGTACGTGCATTCCTAATAATGAAGACAACGATAAATCAACGTGGAGAATACGCCCGCGGATGTGCGCCGAATATCCTATGCATAATATCGTGTCATTATCTGCGGCTACCTCGTTCCGTGGCACCCGTGGAGCCCTCAGACACGACTTTGGCCGAGCATTACCACCCACCCGGTCTCTCTCTCTCTCTCTCTCTCTCTCTCTCTCTGTCTCTCTCTCTCTGTCTCTCTGCGTTCTCGACTGGTATAATACGTGGTTTCACAGGAGTCTTCGTAACGGATAACGGTAGACTGAAATCTCGTCAAGTTGTTTCCTCTAAAACCACCCTCTTCTTACTCTAAATGTTTCTAAAGTGCATCTATCGAGGAAACGAAACTTCGTCTAAACTTCTTCTCAATCGACCAAAGGAAAATTATAATAAACACTTAGATTAGGAATTTATTTATTAAAGATCTAAATTATTAAGAAGATCTTATATCTCTTTTCTTTATCTTTTTCTTTCCCCAGGCCTTTTTTTTTTTTGCCTTCGCAACGTATTTAACCTCGTTAGAACGTATATTAAACGAGAGCCCATTCTTTCTTCACATTGTACTTAATACATACGACATCCTACGTACTACATATATCGTAATGAAACACGTAATGAAACACGAATCTCAGGATGTGGCTGACGACGATGAGCTTAGCCGCAGTCCGTCTATAAGAAATCCGATAAGGTAAATGAGAATTCGAAGAACGTAGAACAATGATAAAAGAAGAGGAAATGGGAAAGGATAGGAAAAAAAAAAAAAAAAAAATAAAAAATAAAGAAAGAAAGAAAAAGGTGAAAATGAGAGCCAAGGAGTGAGTAGTGAATGAAAGGTCTACCTGGCAGTCCGTGATTCCGGGTTTTCGTTGAATTGACCGAAGTCAAGTAGTAACGTTAGCAGGTGGTAGAGAGTATCGGTTACCAACGCAATTTCTATGCGTCTTCCTCAACACTGTAGTCCCTTGAACACCATTATCGTTTTTTCTCTTCCGCACGGTGGGACCCGGTATTTTGCGCCTGTCTTGTCTTGTCTTGTCTTGTCTTGCGTCGCATCGCATCGCATTGCATTGCATCGCATTGCATTGCATTGCATTGCATTGCATTGCATTGCATTGCATTTACCTTTACCTCTTTGCCTTTGCCTATGGTTTTACGCACGTTCACTCTTTCTTCCTTTTTTCTTTATCCATTTTTCTTTTTTTCTTTCTTTTTGCCACGCTGTATTATTTTACCACAATTGTGATTCCCCGGATCGTATGTGATTCTCTCGACCCGAGAAATTCAAAGGTTTAGAGGGATACTTCGTTCGACGATATCCTTTGTTAAACGACAACCAAGCAACGAACCAACCTAGTCTCGTCTTTCGTTGGTTCTACGTTCTTACGCGGAACAAACTGCTCTCAAGTGACGGACGACGATGACGACGACAACGACGACGACGATGACGACGACGATGATGATGATGTTGTGTTGAGCGGCAACGATAGTGCCCTTGTGGTCTTCTCTTCTTCCTCATACTCTCATTTCACTTCTTCCTCTCTTAGGCCATCTAACTCTTTCGGTAAAACACCGGAATCCGGTTTCTCCGCTACCGATCTATCAATCCGTCTCGAATTCCAAACCGTAAAAAGTTATCGATCGATACACGTACGATCCGATATCTTCTATCTTATTGTCTCTGTTCCTTTTTGTTTTTCTTCTTCATCCTTTTTCTTTATTTTTTACTTTCCTTCTCTTTTTTCCCCCTTCTTCTTATTTTCATACTTTCATTGTTACATTCTCGATACTCTAAGATAATAATATGTATTTTTTGCAAAATGTTATTCCTTCGTAAACGATGAATTTGAAAAATTTAGCACTGTAGAGAGACAGACAGAGAGAGAGAGAGAGAGAGAGATACAGAAGATAGATAGATAGATAGAGATTGAGAGAGAGAGAGAGAGAGACAGAGATAGAGAGAGACAGAGAGATGATATAATCGTCCCCCGCGAAACGGGCCATGTCATCGGCGACGCCGCAATAATTTTGCGGAATGACGTGCGGACCAAAGGAGCATGCATCACTATCCAATACTAATGTACCAGCGCATCCGGCATATAACGTTGCGTGCTTGCGTGCATGCGAGTGAGCGAGAGAGCGCGTGCGTATCGTTAACATCGATACGATCAATCCCACTCAATTAGCCTGATCATTGATTATTACCTCACCCCCCTCCCCCTCTTCCTCCTCTTATATAATGCAACGATCCCCTTTAGGCATCTGCACCTGCATTCATTAAAGAGAATCCGTTGGTTATTATCCATCGTTAAAATAGTTAACGAGGGGAAGACATACAGAAAGAGACAGAAAGACACACACAGAGAGAGAGAGAGAGAGATCTCGAATGTTTCAAATTTGTTTGTTTAAAATGTCAATGTGTACGGTTCTTCGTTATCGTGACGTCACACTCGTTACTTAATCCCTTCTTTTCTCTTCTTTCGTCACAATTTCGTCGTAAGAGTCGATGAATTCGTCTTTTTCTTTTTCTCTTTTGATCGTTGTTTTTCTTTCCTTTTTTTTTTTTTTTTTGTTATTTTTCACTCGTCCGTTCGATTCTAATCCAAAAAAAAAAAAAAAAAAGAAAGAAAACAAAAAAAGAAATTATATTACAAGGGAAAATGTACGAAAGCAATTGTCCGAAAAAATTCACAATGACGATATAGCGAGGTTCGTTCAAATGGGATTTTTCGAAATAATCTCTCGGAAGCAGTCCAATATCGTGAAAAAAAAAAACAAAAAATATATATACATATATATACATTTATTTTTTCTTCTCGTTTCTTTTTTCCTTTTATCTTCTTATCGTACAAACAAACAAACAAACAAACAAAAAAAAAAGAAAAAAAAGAAGAAGAAAGGAGCAAAAATCACGAAACACGCGCTCTTAATTAAACGCAAAATTTCGTCGAAGATTCGTCGTGACGAGTTGTTATTCGTCGCATCTATAACGACGACGAGAGATCACAGGAGAATCACGGAACACAATCCGGAATTGGAGCACGCAAAATTCGAATCCTAGTCGGGTGGGTGGATAGGAGGAGGAAAGGGGGAGGGGGAGGAAAGGGTAAGGGGGACGGAGGGCTTCGATGGCGACTGACGCGATGGTTGTTGCTGGGATATGATGAGGGTATGGGGAGGTGGGATGGGTGGGTGGGGATGGGTTAAGGGCTTTTAATAAAAAGCCACAAGTGGAAAATCCGATAGAGAAACGAAGTGTACGCAAATATTTTCTCTTCCGCGCGCTTCTCCCCACTCCAACGAAACTACCCCATCCCATTCCACCACCCTTCTTCAACCAACCTCCCCCATTCCATACGTATACCCGGTGATGGCCACTGTACCACTGTTACGGATATATAGGTATCAACGCGCGGTTTGCTAGGTGTTTGTATCCGATGGAAAGGATAGAGGAATGAGGGGAGTTAGGGGTATGAGGAGAATGAGGAGTGAGGATTGAGGGGTTGGGGGAGTATGAACGCGAACGTAGGTTGATGTTGTATGGGATGGTGTCGAAGCGGTCAGGCGCCGTCGACACATCAAATCGAGTGTGTATCGGTGCTGCAGCTAACGGTAATATCTTTTGATAACCAATTTGTGCATCCTGCGCGAATCTCTCTACTACGTATTCGCGGAACGCGAATATCGTCCGATCTCTATAACGGGTGGTTTATATTTTTCTTCCTCTCCTCACACTTCCCTATTGGTTACGAAATTTAATATATATATATATATATATATATATATATATATATATATATATGTATGTATATGTATATATATATATATATAGAAATGTAGGACAGAAAACCCATACGATTTTTGCAGATTTTATTAAATGTTCTCTCGTTTCCCATAGACACATCTCGTAGATTTTTATTATATTATATTTAGTGGATTATCGTCGATCATCTATCACTATTATATTTTCGATAGAAGTTCAATGAAAATTGACCACCCGTTAGCCGATACGCTTGAAAACGAGCAGCATGCGTATCGATTCCTGACATTAAAGTTCGCACTCGATGTGTTTTTATTTATCGCCTCTCGTCGGACGATGCACGGCTCTTTCGTTTCTCTCTCTCTCTCTCTCTCTCTCTCTCATACAGAAACACATACACGTGCACACGTATACTTCTCCCTCTCTCTTTCTCTGTCGTTCTCTTCGCTGTTGCTCTGCCATGTTAAATCGTATTACTCACGTCAGAGGAATTGCGACGTGTGGCTTTTTCTGAACCTTCATTTTTTCTTTCTTTCATTCTTTTTTTTTTTTTATTTTTCTTTCTCTCGTTTCCGGTGAACACAATCCGATAGGATTGTTTACCACATATCCATATGCATTTTCTAAGAGGTACCTCTTGCGCATTTACTTTTTCATTCCTTTTGTTTTACGTTTTATCAAGCGCTGTCTAAATCACGGGGTTAACCATTTTAAAGATGGGAAGGGAAAAGAAAGGAAAAGAAAAGAAAAGGGGGGAAGAAGAAAAAAGTTAAAAAATTAAAAATAAATAAATACAAAAGAAAACGAGAGAAAAAAAAAAAGAAGAAAAAAAGGGAACAAACGAACAAACAAATCCTCGCAAAGATATGATCGAAAGATATCGATTTGATCGTACTACACTAAACCTTCATCGTCCTACGATCCATTCCCAAAGTCCACGTCACATCTGTTCTTGACAATGAATACTCGTGGTAGCCGACATAGATGCATACCTATCGGATTTCGCACGATTTTAAGCGGCGGCGGCGGCGGCGGCGGCGGCGATGGTCAAACGCACTCGCACGTACGTCGCCTGCCCTAAAATCTAGATTCGGTAGCGTGGCAAGCACTCCCTCGGTTGATGGTGGAAGAGCCGTCAATCGGATCTCCCGGCAATGCGTTCATGAGACAGAGAGAGAAAGAAAGAGAGAGAGATAGAGAGAGGCAGAAATGGAGAGACAGAGAGAGTATCACTTACATGCAAATCCCGAGCTAAAATCTCGCGGCGTTTCGACGAACGCATGAGTCAAGAGGATGAGAAACAGAGAGAGAGAGAGAGAATGATGATAGGGACGTGAGGGTTAGCCCAGTGCGAACGCTCTTGCGGCTCTCTCTCTCTCTCTCTCTCTCGGAGAGACAGAGATACAGAGATAGATAGATAGATAGATAGAGAGAAAGAGAGAGAGAGAGAGAGAGAGAGAAGTCTGGAGGGAGAGGCGCGATGTATTAATTACCAGTATTGATGTCCATTTGCAGTGAATTGATGTGTGGTCAGTGTTGCATCACGCGCAGGGGTCGACCAGCCGAAACACACCGTGTGCGCAAACCCCCGGTTTCGAGCACAAGGGGTGGCTTGAGGGGTGGTAGGGGAGGTTTGGGGTTGGGGTTGAGTGGGTGGATTGGGTATGTGCCCGCATTCGAAACGAGGGCGATATACGAACAACACGGAAGGCATCGACTGACCGACGTCGATCGCACGTATCGATATACGCCAGTCTCGATCCTTCCGCGACGCTTTCCTGCGATACCTCGATCCTATCCCATCTCTCTTACCCTTCTCTTCCTCCCATCCAACACTCTCTCCCTCCCTCTCTCCGTCAAACCTTCCTCTTCCTCCACTTCAAATCAATGCTCTGTCACGACTTCGAACGCGGATAATATCACATACGAGTCGACACCGAC
>NC_060970.1:3864986-3869986 GCF_910589235.1 Vespa crabro | reverse complement strand
CTGGGGGTATCCGTGTAGTAGGTAGAAGGGTGTAGAACAGAAGTGCTGCCGGACTCTGAATACGGCCATTCTTTACAACCACCCCATGCAAAGATCGCCCACACACCAGCGGTATTTACTCAGCGACACCGACTCCGCGGCTGTTTCGTGAGTCGAGCAGAAAGCACTCTGGCTGCTGAGAACTGAAGGAAGGTTGGAACGTCCGAGGGGCCAAGAAGGGGTCTTGGTTCGGTCAGGGTGAGACGAAGAGGGAGAGATAAAGTGTCGAGAAGGAAAGTAGCTACAGAGGTTGGACTCTGGGAGTAGAGAGATAGATAGATAGATAGAGAGAGAGAGAGAGAGAGAGGGTGAGAGAGGACCTGCCGTTCGAGTTCACGTTTCTCCTACGTACATCCCTCCCAACCCCTCGGTACAATACGCTCTAGCGCTACCTTACCCTCGACAGCGTCCATAGACTGGACGCTGTATTGTCTACGTTGAATGGGCTCTTGCAAGATTTATTTCGTATATTTCACTTGCCGTTTCAATAGCCAGCTAGCACAAGCGATAGCGCGAGGCGGCCTCGAGGCCGTGCGAGTACTCTGTCGCCTTCCTTCGTTGCTTCTACTATTTCTCTCTCAATCTCTCTCAATCTCTCTCTTTCTCTCTTCATGTTTTCACCCTCCACCACCTCGGTGTTTCTCTTTCGCAAGAACTTGAGCGACCCTGGACGCATTGTCCAACACCGACGCAAAGTAGTCGTGTTTCTACTACTTGCTCTCTACCGTCCTTTATTTTACTTCGCCTCAACTGATGCGAGAGCACCCCTTCTGACCGGCTTGTTACGAGGGAAAATCTTACATATCTTTCTCTCTCTTTCTCTCTCTTTCTCTCTCTCTCTCTCTCTGTCTCTCTTTCACGTTGATTAAAACAATTGAAACAGAGACAGAAATGATAAGACATATCCGAAGATACACGTCGATTACAAGCAACGCCGGCGTATTGATAAGTGAAATTAATTAAAATAAAAGGGATAGAAGACAAACAAAAAATAAAAAGAAAATAATAAAAAAATAAAAAAATAAATAAATAAATAACTAAATAATTTCTTTTTCTCCTCCTTTCCTGTTTCTTCTTCTTCTTCTTCTTTTTTTCCACCCCCCCCCCCCTCCCCTCCTCCCCGTAAACTAAACTTCCCCTTAAGTTTCACATCAAAGTTTTATTTAATACCTAAAATCCACTTAACTAAAAAGTTCACGTCATAATTTTACAGTATACGATATCCTCGTAGTCGTAGTAGTAACTGGTAATGCAAATATGCTATGGCACTTCCCGTAGGAATGCTCCAAGAGTCATAAAGAAAATTCTACCTATTAAGGAAAAAGATAGCCGACGAAACTAATGAGATTAGAGCGAAGCACGAAGATCAACTCCTCCCGTACTACTTCTTATCGTCCTTATAACCGTACCTCTAGCTTTGCGCAAGGAGAAAGGTCGAACAATAAAGTCCTTATCGTGGTCACAAATTAAAAATAATTATTTTTTAAGCCTAATTCTTAATCAACGGTGGAAAAAAGAAAAAGAGAAGGAAGAACGTTTAAAGGGAAAAAGAGAGAGAGGGTAGGACCTCTCCTCTCTCTCTCTCATCCCTTCTCCCTTACCCCTTCTCACCATCCCCATTTGCCCGTTCAAAAAAACGACCAGCTCGTTGTTATCTCCCCAATGAGATTCTTGTCAATGAGTTATTGGTTCTTCTTTTCTTCCTTACAAAGGTAAGACACCCACCCTCCTCTACCCCGGTCTTCTCAACCCATTCCAACCCAACCCTTACACCCTTTTATTAGGCATAAACCCTTCCTCTCAAATAACCAAAATGAAATCGGTGTTCGATCTCCCCGTAGTTGGTTATGGGGAGGAGGGGGATGGTTGGGCTGGAGGGTGGGGGTTTGGATAGGGGGTTGCAGGGGAGTCATTCTTTTCTCTTGCTCGAGAAGATCCTAACAACGCAATCATAACTTCTTTTGAATTAATTAAACGTACGAAGTATCGTAGGAATCGAGCGAATGAAAGGAAAGAAAATTAAAAATTAAAAATAAAAAACAAATAAATAAATAAATGCAATATAAAAACGTTATCATTTTTTCGTATCAGTTCGTGCAACTTCGATGAGATTAAAATTCGAGGAAAGATTTCTTAAACAACGCGCGTTACGATAACGCGTATTAAGGACGCGTTCATGAATAATTCAAAAGGACGAATTCGACGAAAGGATTATCCCGTTCGAGAGCACTCCTTTCGGTTATTTCGCTTCGACGCGCCCTGCTTTTTTCTTTTTCTATTTTCTTTTTTTTTTATTTTTTTTTATTTTCTTGTCTCTTCTTCTACTTCTTCTTCTTCTTCTTCTTCTTCTTCTTCCTCTTCCTTTCTTTTTTTTACACTCCCCTTGACGGCTGTTTCCATGGCATTAGCCTTCTTATTTATGGACTTTCATTAAGATAAAGAAAATCTAAAAGGAAAAGGGTTACACCATCGGCAAACAGCAGGCTATTATTTCGACGATGGTCCTGAGCTTTTCTTTTTTACCCCGTCTAACCCCCTTTCCCTTATACTAAATCGTGGTTTATCGTTCGGTAACGGGTTGTTATAAATAAACTGAATAAATATTCTTCCAAAACGTTCCTTGTCTCATCTTCCTTCCTTTTTTCCTTCATCGATCTAATCTCTTTGCGAAAATAAAAATCCTTTTGAATAGATCGCTGTCTGTCGTTCAACGAAATATAATTCGATGAAATTTATCTATCTTACCTATCAATATCTATATTCGAGTTATTTAATCAAATTGAAATTATAATTGAAAGAAAGAAAAAAAAAACAAAAAACAAAAAATAAAAATTGAAAGAAGAAAAACAGAAGGAAAAAATAAAAAATTGAAAAAGAACCCCTCTCTCTCTCTCTCTCTCTTCTTTTGTCCAGCGAACGATTGTACCTTAATTGAGGTAAGGGATGGTACGGGGTGATTCGGTACGGCAAACTAAAAGCATTAAAAATATATTACCCCAGGAGTTTCTCTGATTTTCGACTAGAACGTCCGACGTCAACGACGACGACGACGACGACGACGACGACGAGGAGGACGACGACGTGAACGTTGAAATTGAATGCTAGAAATCCCCTCCCAATTCCCATCCCAACTTACCCTTACCCACCGTACTCCCCCAGGTCGAGTTGAAGGGTGAGAAAGGGTGCGAGAGAGGACGTTGTTGAGAAGTAAAGGCAACGCGAAGGCCACTCGGTTCGGCAACGAGACCCGTCAACCGTATCTTTGAGGGAACATTGGTCAGCATTACGGTAGGTGTATGCAGAGAATAGAAGGAGGAGGAAGGGGGAGGGAGGAGGAAGAGAAGGAGTAGAAGGAAGAGGAGCGGGGGAGAGGGGAGGGAGGGGTGGAGGTTCCTTTCCTCTCTTCCACCCTATTTCTCTACCTTCTATCTGACATCTACTAGCACAGACAGAGAAAGAAAGAAATGGAGTGAGAGAGAAAGAGAGAGAGAGAGAAATGGCGGACATGGGGAGGATATACATAGGTACACATACATACATACACACATATATATATATATATACATATATATATATATATCGTAGGAACGACCATTGTCCTGTGAACTTTGAAACAACTTTTAGGGAAAGTGTTCCGTAGAGTAGCGAGAGACACCGGAATATTCGAGACACCGTGACGGAGGTGGAGAAAGAAGAGGAGATGGAGGAGGTGAAGGTGGAGGGGTACTACTGTTACGTCGGCGTTTGAACAAAAAAAGAAAAAAGAAAAGGAGAAAAAGTAAAATGAAACGAAAACTTTTATCTTACTCCAATCGATATTTATCAACCCTTACACGTTTACACGTCAACTCACGTTCTTCTTCTCTTTTTCTCTTTTTCTTTTGTCTTCTCTTTTTCTTCCCTTCTTCTTCTTCCTCCTCCTCCTCCTCCTCCTCCTCCTAATCTTCTTCTTCTTCTGTTTCAGTTTCTCTTTTCAATGAGTACGAGTACGAGAGAACACACGGCGTAACTTCGTTAAAATGCGAATTATAAATTTGTTAAAGAAAAAATTACTATACCGATTACAATTCACGATTATAATGTTTTAAATTGTTCGAGAGTGAGAGCGAGAGAGAGAGAGAGAGAGAGAGTGAGAGAGAGAGAGAAAGAATGACATAGTGAGAGTGAGAGAGTGAGAGAGATAGGGGGCGGAAAAAGTTTTGTCGTACGTAATTTTAGTTCCTTACGTTCTCTCGACGTGGCAGCAGCATACGGCGTGGCAGCAGCACACGGCGTAGCCGTGATACGTCACTTTTTTTCGATACGTCCGAAGGATAGGATGTTTTTTTTTCTTTTTTTTTTTTTTTTTTTTATTCGTTCCTTTTCATTTTCTTTTTTTCCTTGTTTCAATTTCGTCAATTCGATACAATTCGTGATATTATTATTATTATTTGAAATATATTAGACCATTGACAATATATTCTTTAATTACAACGAACATTGTATTGTACGTAAATACGTATGATATTAATTTTGAATCATCAATGATATTTAATCATTGTTAATCCTAATCCGTATCGTATTTATCGTATCAATTGTCTTTCATAATTTCAATAAGATCGTTATGACAAATGTTACGTATTAATGATAGAAAACCAGTAGACATACCAATCAATCCATCCATCCAACCAATCAACCATCCATCCATCCAACCAACCAACCAACCAACCAACCAACCAACCATTCATTCGTCGTGTCGGATGAAACGGATTGAACAGAATCAAAATGGTTTTAGGTCATAGAGTCTGCCGATAAGTCATTTCGGAATAATGGGTTAGGTCGGTGTTATGCGAGTTTAAGGTCTCGGCCGGTCCTTCGAGAAGGGCGAAAGGTGGCGGACGACAGTTTACGGGGGTATAAGACGGGCTGACCTTCGGGTCGTGGCCCCCATTTATACTCTATTACCACTACATTAGTCTCCA
>NC_060970.1:3837486-3854986 GCF_910589235.1 Vespa crabro | reverse complement strand
TAATAATAATAATATATCCATTGATCTCGAATAATAATAATAATGATAATGAAAGAATTAAAATTCAAATTAAAATAATAATAATAAAAATGAAAGTAAAAAAAATAATAACCATAATCATGATGATGATGATGATAATAATAATAATAATGATAATAATAATAATAGTAATAAAGAAATATGTTACGTATTGATAACGAATTGTGACGTATAATTAACGCATAAAATACCAAGTAACAATAAAATCCAAACAATCTTCGAAGTGTAGTTCTCTACGAATTTACGCTCGGTAGAATACGTAAATAACTTTGGGAGACGTGCGTCGCAGAAATAGAGAGACAAGGGTAGGGTAAAGTGGGTATGAGGGCTTGAAAGGGGGTACGGGGGGAACGGTGGGGAGAAGAAGATGGGAAGGAGGGGGGGTATTGTCGGTCCTAAGGCGGTCACTTGGATTTGTGTGGTGTGAACGCGGGATGGACCAGTAAATCCACCCCTTTCGTGATCTCTTAGCGAACTCGGCTCATAGATCGTCCGAACTATCGTACAACAAATCCCCGCCTCCTCTCCTCCTGTTCTGCGTTAGATTCGACCTCGAAACTACCCTTGCTTCCGTGCTTTGGCACCCTCGTAAGGAACTTGCCAGCATTGCCGCTCGCCTCGCACCCTCCTTCACCCCCTTTCTCTATCTCTCTCTCTCTCTCTCTCTCTCTCTCTGTTAATCTCACAAGAAGTTACACCACGAACGAATTTGATTATTTTCTTATAAAAACGCGAAATATTTCTAAATAGAATCGACATTAATAAAGATAACGTTAATGAAATCAATTTAATAATAATAATAATAATAATAATAATGATAAAATGATCGTAAAAGAAGAAATAATATATGATAAAATAAATCAATCGGTAAATAATATATCAATGAATGAATTAATCAATTTGTATTTCATCATTTTCCTTTTCGTCCTATCCTTTTCCATTCTTCTTAAATCAAACAAAAGTCGAATTGTTAGAGTTTTAAAAAGAAGTAGTAGGGGTAGAAGAAGGGATGGGGGTGGGAGGTGGGAGTGGGGGAGAGGCAGGGAAAAAAAGAAGAAAACACTGCTTCTCTTATAGAGCTACGTTATGAAAGATCGACAATTTCGTTCTCTCGCGAGAATATTTAAAACGCGACCGTGATATTCGTAAGGTTGGATAACTTTTTTTGGATCTCGTAAATCTCGAGAAGAAGGGGGGAAAAAAAAAAGGAAGAAAAGAAAATAAGTTGCGATTTAAAAAGTATGCTCCTTACCATGTCGTAAAAAAAGGCGGACGATAAAATCGCGTTTTTCCAAGGATTCGCGAGCGTGCCATACGAACGTTGTTCCTCTCTCCCCACTCCATCCCCGCGATCCTCTCTCCAACCCTGGAATAAAAAAATATATAAAGAATAAAAAAAGAGAGAGACAAACAGACACACACAGAGAGAGAGAGAGAGAGAGAGAGAGAGGGTGGGAGGGTAGAGGGAGGGAGGGAGGGAGAGAGAAAGAGGATAAAAAAGGACCAACCGACTATACTTTCTACGCAATATAAATGGGAGTTATGAATATGTTCGATGCACATTATATAATGTGTCTCTCTTCTTTATAACTTTGCCTTAAAAAGAGAAAGAAAAAGAGATAGATAGATAGATAGATACAAAGGGAGAGAGAGAGAGAGAGAAAGGGAGAGATGAAAAGCAGTAGGGTGCGCGTTTTCAAAAAGGGGAAGGATACTTCTTCGATACACAACGATACCCTATACGTTTTCTCTTGTATCTACCTAAACGTGAATTAGCATAAAGTTAAAATGCTACGTTACTATGTATGTACGTATGCCATATAAAAAAAAAAAAAAAAAAAGAAAGAAAAAAAGAAAAAAACCCCATTCAACTTCCGTCGTGTTAAATCGCGGAACGATATCTCGCGGAAGCGTTCAAAAAGGAATCGAGAGTTTTTACGATCTAACGTTCCGCTCGAGCGCACATTATCCGACGCGGAAAAATTAGCAACCCGTTATATTCACGTTATTTCAAAAACGATAGGGTATAGTTTCCTCTTATTAGAGAATTTCTCCCTCTTTCTTCCCCTTCTTTTCATCCCTTCTCTCTTCCTCTACTCTTCGTTCTCAATTCCTACCTTATACTACTTGTCTTCCTTTTCCCATCGTTTTATTTTCTCATAGGAAATATCGCTTTCGATCCTACCGATATACCTTTGATTTTTCCTTTTTCCTTTTTTTTTTTATTTTGTTTGTTTTATTTTTTTCTTTTTACGTTTTTTTTTTCTTCGCTCCTTCAATTTCACATCCATAGTTCATATACCCTAAGTACGTAAATTCCTTTAAACGCGCTTACATTCCCCGCCCCGCCCCTCCGCCCACTCCCACTCCCACCCTCCACCCTACCCCCACCCCCTGGCAAGAGATTTTCTTCGCAGCTACGAAGAAAATCTCCGTCGATTTTTCGTTGCCGGTACGTTTCCTTCAACGCGATTCGTACCATTTTTCGGTGACGGAGAGATGAGAGTGAGAAGGAGGGAGAGGGAGAGAGAGAGAGAGAGAGAGAGGGAGAGGCAGTGGCAGAGGGTTAAGAGGGGTAAGAGGAGGCTTGCTTCTCTAATGGGTGCGTACGAATATTTCATTTCTCTCGTGGTAACGCGCTGCTATATTATAAGATGCCGACGACGAAGACGAAAACGAAAAAGAGACCCCGACTACGTAGTCGAGGTAGTGCCCTGTTGTTAAAGGGCCGAGGTGGATGGGGGAGTTGGGAAGGGATGGGAGAGAGGGTGAAGGCAAAAGGTACGAACGAGGGTTATTTAATGACGCGTGGCGATATTAAAATGGCATAAAAATGAGCTGTAATTTGTATCTGGCCGCGAAAAGTAACCTCTCTCTCTCTCTCTCTCTCTCTCTCTCTTCCCCTCCCTCTTTTTTCTTTTCTTTTATTTCTTTTTTTTTTTTCTTGAACCAGCGAACGACGTACCCACCCTTCCCCGCCTACTACCACCACCCACTCCACCTCTCATAAGGCTTACCCCGCCCTCTCACCCTTACAACCACCTCTCGCCCTTTTCCTTACCACGACTTTGTACTATTATTGTTATTAATATCAAAGGTCGCGGGCGCGCACTTAATACCCTGAGAAATCGCCGTATTTTCGTATCAGCCCACCCCAACCACCACCCACCCTCAGGTTTCTCGGCTCGAACTTGAATTTTCCAAAAGGGAGATGCAAGAAGAAAGGGGGGATGATGAACGTAGCAGTCGGTTAGAGAGACTGTAGACGCATTAAGAAAGAAGAGAACGTCGCTTCGAGATAAATTCTTAACGAAAAAAAAAAAAAATAAAAAAATATGTATATATATATATATATATATATATATATATATATATATATATATATATATAGAAGAATAAAACATAAAGGGACTGACGTTTCCCTATATCTTTTATCTATCTTCTTTCTCTTTTTTCTTTCTTTTTTTTTTTCTTCTTCTTTCCAATCCAAATATTTTTCCAATCAATAATTTTATCTTAATTAATGATAAATCTTATCATTAATATTTCTTTCATAATATCAATGCAATGATTAATAGAAACGATCGATATCAATGATCGTGTTTCATTGATTTATTATAAACAATAAACGTCATAATTAATTTATGAAATTAATGTGTAATACATTAAAGAAAGATTTTAATCGTAACGTCGACAATCATTTTACCATTTGATTAATGCATAATAATAACAATTACGTATCACGTAACGTTATTTTATTAATAAATATTAAATTTACTTTATTAATGATTTTTTATTCATTCAGGAGATTGAATGAATGATATGAGTATAGTATTATATCGTTGTTTCTCCTTACACTATCGATGGATTCGTACGATGATAGATCTACGATACGTATTATTTTGAGATATAAAAATTATTGTAATTAAAGTAAATTAAAAAAAAAAGAACAAAAAAAATAAGTAAATAGCATACAAGAGAAAATTTTCAAAAACCCTACTCAATAAACTTGCTCTTGCTCTTGCGCCTAATGTCTTCTTCGATAAAGCCGCATTAGAACGTTTCATCCCCCTCCCACTCACCCTTTTTAGCATTTCCACCTTCTTCCGCGTACGATTCGTCAAAATCCTTCCGCCCGAAAGGATCCACGGATAAAAATGTCATTTGAATATTTGGCGTACGTCCTCGGTGTCATTTATAACTCGCGACAATAAACTCTCTCTCTCTCTCTCTCTCTCTCTCTTTCTCTCTCTCTCTCTCTCTCTCTCATTCTCTCTCACTTTGGTTGGTAGAAATCTTTATGGTCGAGATACACAACGCACTTTCTCTCTTTCTCTTTTCACCATGTCTATCGCTTTCGACATCCCTACTTCAGCCCTTTTTCAGAGCCCTTCACGACAATAATACAAAAAGGCGTCTTTACGATATGCTAAATGTCGCATCGTATACTCCGATATTTATATCCTCCATTCAACGAAAAGAGATATTATATATTATTTTTCTTAAACAATGTACATTGTCTTTTTCTTTCTTTCTTTCTTTTTTTTTTGTTTCTCTCTTTTTTTTTCTTTTTTTGTCACTTTTCTAACTTTAAACAGTTTAGAGTACAAGGAAACGTATCGAAACGAACGATAGAAGGATCAAGATGATTCTTACGGTAGAAGAGTTAACTTCGGTTTCTAATACATATATATATATATATATATATATATATATATATATATATATATATATATATATATATATATCGGAAGAATAGGGATGGAGTCTGGAGCCCTTGTCCGTTATCCAAATCTCTCGGGGTTGTTTATGGTGCGGTGGTGATGTTAGAAGAGAAAAGGAAAGGTTAAGGGTGAGGGAAGGAGATAGGAAGACCACCCAGCCTTTCCGGATTGGCTTTCATTAATTCGCTAACCCTATCTAGTCCTGCTATACCTCTTCTCTCTCTCTCTCTATCACATACCCTTCTACATATAAACGAACTTCTTATACATAAAAACACGGATACATTTGCATATGTTCCTTATGGTATATATATATATATAAATATCTATGTGTGTGTATGTATATGTGATAAATCGTAATACATAAGACATCATCGGCAAATATCTCCGGTACCGCAGATTCTCGACTCGGCGTAGAGTCCGTACTTGTGAATATTTCAGAATGAGAGGGCACGTTAGAGCTACCCTTCTTACGGTGGCTATTAACCTCAACACCCATTTCCAGGATCGCAACGAGTTAGTAGTACCTACCTACCTACCTACCTACCTACCTACCTACCTATCTACCTACCTATCTACCTATCTACCTATCTATCCATCTACCACTAACACCATCAACACCAATAGTAAGCACAACAACAATAACAACTACAGACAGCTGGAGCTACCGACCATCGACCGAACTACGAGTGAACTGACTTTCGACCGTCCATCACTTCACTTCACAACCCCTCTTACATTTGCGTCCAACACACGCGTGTGAAGAGGAGTTGGGTATAAACCGTGCGACAGATATATACATAGCTATATATATATATATCCCTACGTGATCCATTTTCTAGATCCGCGAGTCAGCATAATGATTATTCGATAAAATTAACCAACAAACAGGTTAAACGCAATCGTCCACATATATATATATATACCTCTCTTTCAGAGCTGATAAGAAAGGAGGATAGAAAAAGAATTAACGTTGAACAAAAGAAAAAAAGAAAAGAAAAGAAAAGAAAAGAAAAAAGAAACAGAAAGAAAAACAATACGAAAAATGCACACAATATTTACTATCTTCTTTTTCTTCTTCCTGTCGTCGTAAACGCAGATCGAATATTTAATAGATATTGTTATCGGGGAAACAAGGAGGATACGGATTCGTGTAAAATGGGCAAAATTTGTGAGAAGTCTCGTCACGTTGTACTCTCTAACCAATCTCACCCCCGATCGATCGTTCGTTCGGTCTCTCGTTCGTAACTACCGATCGTCGTTAACATCTAACGATCCTGCGTTACGAGGAGAGGGTGCGAGAAAGAGATAGATAAACAAAGATAGAGATAGATAGATAGAGAGAGAGAGAGAGAAAGAGCCTGCTCGAGAAATATCATCAAATAATGAATATTCATGCTGATGAGTCGCGGGACTGGAGCAAAAGATGGAAGGGCGCTGAGGCGGTTTGCCCGGGTTGTAAAGTTGCCCCGTTGAGGATCGCATCGGCCGGCCATATTTCGTACAATGTACCTCTACTCCGACTTACCCCAAGCCACCCCACCCCTCAACCGGATAGATAGATAGATAGATATCTACTCCCTTCGTATATCCACGCTCGGCCTTGTTATTCTCATTCCATCGAAACTTCAATTTAACGTATCGCATTAATTTCTATAATGCATTTTCTTCCATTTGTCCGTATTTAAACTCACACGAGTTACGAATCCACGAAAAACAAATGATAATATATAATAATAATAATAATAATAATAATAATAATAATAATAATAATAATAACAATAATAATAATAAATGAAAAGAAAAGAAAAATATATATATATATATATATATATATTTTTTTTTTTCAAAAGGAAACAGTCGCATTAGAGAATTCCTGTTCCTCTTCTCGCGAAAATCCTAAAAGAGTCTCGGTACCAATAGAATCGTGAAAATTTAATTGACACGTTGAAGTTTAAAAACGCCTGCCCCTCATAGAACTGCAGGTTATAACATTTAAAAGGACCCAAGCGTTTTCACGAACAACACGTTCGCAGAAAGATAAAAGATAGAGGGGAAAGGGAAAGGGAGAGGGAGAGAGGGAGAAAAAGAAAGAGAGAGACAGAGAGAAAGAGAAAGAGAAACAGAAACAGAGAGAGAGAGAGAGAGCGAGAGAGAGCGAGAGAGAAAGAGAAATGTTAAAGCCATTGGTTGGAGGGTAGAATCCAGAGAAAAGCCGGTGAGAGAAAGAGAGTGAGAGATACAGAGAAAGACAGAGTGCGAGAGAGAGAGAGAGAGAGAGAGAGAGAGAGAGGAGAAACGAGAGAAGAGATACGAATGGCGCCATTATCTGGGCGAGAATTTCAGAAAATATTCCAAGGCAAAAAGTATAGAGCGAGGCGTTTTAATTATCATTAACAAGGCTGGCATATAACTCAGAATTACGCGTTTATACGTAATAATACGTAGGTACTCGTACGTGCCGCGGCGTATACGTTTATACCAGGGCGCGGAAATGGCGCCCGGCACGTACGAGTACCTACGTACGTACGTAGGTAGAATAGGTAGGTAGGTAGGTAGGTAGGTAGGTAGGTAGGTAGGTAGGTACGTCCGTTCGTACGTGGCTACGTACTAACGTACGTACGTCCACCTACGGTACGTATCTACGTTGGTTAGCAGCTATACTGCAGTAGGATAGAGGAGGTTGAGGATGTGGTAGAGGTGGTGCTGCAGGAACGGGTTGGAAGAGGAGGAGGAAGAGCAGGAGGAAGGGAGGGAGGGAGGGAAGAGGAGGTGGAGGTGGTGGTAGCAGCAGCAGCAGCAGCAGCAGCAGCAGCAACAGCAGCAGCAGTAGCAGAGGCAGCAGACGGACAGTAGAGACAGAGACGAACGGACAGACGGACAGGTAGAGATCTGCGAGCACCGCTGACTCTAGTGTCAAATGAGATGCGCCTGTAGAGTACGATGTGTAGTAGGCTAGGATGGAAAAGGGGTAGTTGGGAGAACGTGGAGAGATAGAGAGAGAGAGAGAGAGAGAGAGGGAGAGAACTCGACTGCCGGGCACGGGGTGAATTCCCACCTTACCAATCCTATTATTAACAATTAGCTCTAAACTACTCTTTGCATATAAAATCATCCTACACACCTCGTAACGGCGGAATGGAAATATACATACTGCATGGTCGTCCGTCGGTTGGTTGCTCCGCGGAAAATATATCGCGACCGTCGACCTCTCCCTCCCTCTCATACCCTCTCTTCCTCTTTCTATCTTTCTCTCTCCCTCTCTCTCTCTCTCTCCCCCTCTCTCTATCTCTATCTCTCTGTCTCTCTTTCTGCTTGTCGAGCGACGTATCACGAATTAACGTTAGGAATTGGGTATTCGAAGAAATATATGACGCGAAACGAAAACCCTTTAGTATACCGGATAGTTTAGTATACCATATGTACAAATAATATGTACCTGCTTTTGGGCTCTTCTGAACCTGAACGGCAGTTCTATCTATTTCTCGTTTATTGATTTTTCGTTTTCTCGTTGTAACGATATATCGTTGCAAAAAAAAAAAAAAAGAGAAAAAAAGCAGGACAAAAAAGGAACAAAAATATTGCACAGAGAGATCGTTAAGCACTCATTTTGATATTCGATGCCAAGGAAAGAGAGAGAGAGAGAGTGAGAAAGAGAGAGGGGGCGGGGGAAGAACAAACAAGCAAAAAATAAATAAATAAAAAACGAAAAATAAAAGAAAAACCAACAACCAAGCAAAAAGAAAAAAGGAAATAGGCAAAGCAACATAACGACTCGTGCCTAAAGTTTACCCCCGATTAGCCGCTTCATCTCCACGTCCTTACCCCAAATCTTTACTTTAGGTTATCCTAAGGTTGGGAGTCTTTATTTCGAGGGTGAGCCATGGTGCGGGGAAAAGGGTAGCGGGGAGGATTGAAAAGGGAGAGTGTCGGAGAGAAGGGGGATCAAACGATATACCACCACTCATAAAAGGGCAAGCCAAAGTGAGATGGCCCATCCAAAATCTTGTCGAGGAAGTCCGAAATAGGGAAAGAAAGAGAGAGAGAGAAACGGGAGAAGGGATAGTGAGGGTGGAAGGTTTGGGGTACGGGACAAAAGTAATGCAATGCCGGAATATGTCACGAATTAAGCGAGGAGAAAGGCAGGTAGTGCTCTTCGTCGTCTTCGCAGAGTCGTTCTTAGTAGTCGCAGTCGTCGTCGTCGTCGTCGTCGTCGTCGTCGTCGTCGTCGTCGTCGTCGTCGTCGTCGTCGTCGTCGTCGTCGTCGCTTTTATTAGAATTATCTTTGTCACTTTCCCAAGTTTATATTTACTCCTCCTGAGAACCTCTTAAAGCCGCGCCACCGCCCAACCCACCATCCTTCCACCACCACCCGGCACAACCCCCGCGACATCCGCCTTTGGTACTTCCTTCGGAACCATCTCTTTACCCTCTCTCTCTCTCTGTCTTTCTGTCTCTCTCTCTCTCTCTCTTTTACTCTCTCTGTATTTCTCTAGCTAGCTCACCTCCACGACCATCGCCGGTATCACCTCCAGCGACTAACCCCTCGCGCAACATCCTCTTCCACATCACTATCACCATCACCAACACCAACACCATCATCACTATCAACCCCGCTACCACCCGCTATCACACGGCATTCCCTTCCACCTTACCTCCCACTTATACCCCACCAGAACCAAAACCGGCTCTACCGAGAATACAGCGCGAAGCAGCCGCCACTCGGTTATTATCTTTACGACTGGGAAGATGGAATTAAACTGAGTGTGCAGCCGAAATGTAATAATATTCATTACTATGCTAATGCGTGCGGCTCGCGACGCGCCGCACCGCACCGCAACGCACCGCACCGCACCGCACCGCACAGCACCGCACCTCACCATACCACATCACATCACACCACACCACACTACACTACCATACCGCATCGTGCCGTGCCGTGCCGTACCGTGCTGTGCCGTGCCGCGGGAGAAGGTTATGGCCTCTCGAAAACTTACCTCGTATTTTTGTTATCTGTTCCCGACCACTTCTTCACCACCATACCAACCAACGAAGAGCGGGGGTGGATTTGGGGTTGGGGGATGAAACACCAAACCAACTTGAGACATCCAACGACTATCATCGATTTTCTTCTTCCAAACTTTCGTACGTCACGTCGTCTAGTTGCTTTTTCAAAAATATACATATATACATGTATACATATACATATAGATGTATATGTAACATTGCTAGATCAGAGAGAGAAAAAGAGAGAGAAAACAACCCCAATAAGTACGAAGTCCTTTTCATACGCGTATATATTTATATATCGTATTTTTTTTTTTTTTTTTTTATCATCTTTCTTACTTCACTTTATTTCTTTTTTAAAAATACCTATGAAGAAAGAATAAAAAGGAAAAAAAGATAAAGAAGCTTTTCTTTTTTCAAAACAACATTTTAATATTTTCTACACGTGTCCCATGGACTTAGGGAATTTCTAACTGGGACATTCACCTTCTCCGAAATATACCGCAGAAATCACGGTACTTTAAAGCTGTACACCCTCTAGCCTCCTCTTTCCTCATCCCCATCCCCATCCCCATCCACCGTCACCCTCTCGACCCCCTATCTCCCTCCCCACCCATCTCCATCTTGTGCTATTCGCGGCGGCTTATCTGGGTCGTCAAAATTATAAGCTTTAGAAGATAGGAACTCACCGGTGGAAACGGCTAGCAATAAATTCGCTGTCCCTTTATCGGCGGAGTTACTTATTCGTTGGCATTTCTAGTATACATAAGGGTTCAGAATTCGTAATCCTTTACCCTTTTCTCCTAATGTAATCTCGCAAGGAACGAAAAAAATCTTCTTTTACTTATCGTGTATGTTCAATACAAGTTTTCTCCTTTATTTCTTTTCCTTTTTTTGTTTTTTTTTTCTTTTTTTCTTTTTTATGCAGACAATAAAAATATTGACAAGTAAATGGTCAAAGTGAATGATTTATTAAGAATAAAAAAAGGAAGAAAAAAAAGGAAAAGGAAAGAAAAAGATCCACGTTATTGCCTCATCATTTTATCACGAATCTAAAGGACAGACAGAGAGTCAGAAAGACAGACAGACAGACGGACAG
This sequence comes from Vespa crabro, assembly GCF_910589235.1. NCBI lineage: Eukaryota > Metazoa > Arthropoda > Insecta > Hymenoptera > Vespidae > Vespa > Vespa crabro. The sequence goes on along the minus strand of NC_060970.1, from coordinate 3,844,117 downwards.
ACAGACAGACAGACAGACAGACAGGCAGAAGAATTTAATCGAACGATCATAACCTTTCGTCGTTAAAGAAAATAAACCGACTGAATTCGAATATCTAGGCCCAGGGGATGGACGGGGTTGTGACGGGAGATCAAGGGGATCCTGAAGATTAGAGCGCTGAACGGGCGAGGTGATAAGAGACACGAGGGGGGAGAGAGAGAGAGAGAGAGAGAGAGAGAGAGAGAGAGAGAGAGAGTTGGGTTCCGAGAGCTACCAAGATCCGGTATGAGCGAAGACAAGACGACTCTAAGAAGGGTTAAATTACTCGGCTCCTCGTTATAACTACACGCGCTTATTTCAACCCCTTCGCTTATATACATCTCTCACTCCAGTTCCCATCGCCCAACTAACTCCCCCTCCCCCCTGAACCATCAAAACTTCCAACAATTCGCGATCTTCGAACGAAGGAACAAACGAAACGTTGCGGAGGGTGGTAAGAAGATCGGATGGTCAGAGAAGTGGGAGATCGTCTTCGACGAAATTTAAAGGGATGTCTCTTGTATTGTTTTTTCTTTTTTTTTTTGTATTTTTTTTTTTTCCTTTTTTTTTGTTTACTTTTGGGAACGATGGGGCTTAGTCGGGGTAAATTTTCTCTTTCTCCTTTTCTTCCTATTCTTTTCTTCTTCTATCTTTTTTCTACTTCTTTTTTCTCTCTTTTTTTTTTCTTGTTTTGTTTTTTTTTTTCTTTTTGTTTTTTATTCTTCATTATCGCGCAACTCTTGACTCTAAGATATGGCCGGATAAACGAGACAGGTCGTATATATATGCATGTAAAAGTATATACATATACCTATATACGTGTACGTATATAGGTGTTGGTATAAGTGTAGGTGTATTACATGCATACTCTTGGTTCCTCGGCTGTCGGTAGTATTATGGGGGTTTGCGACGAAGAAGAAGCCGAAGGTGGGATGAAGTGAGAAAGGCTACGATAGTCTCTCACTCTCTCTCTCTTTCTTCCTCCCTCTCTCTTGGTCTCGCACTCATTCATTCACTCACTCACTCACTCACTCACTCACTCACTCACTCTTTCTCGTGTACACCCGACTCCACCTTATTACAATTAGCTTCCTTATATATCTAATTAGCAAGATTCTTGGCGCACGAGGTTTCAGTGCCGAGTGAAAGACGGCAGTTGCTACCGGAGCCTCTCTTCTCTTCTCTCTCTCCTGTCTAATATAACTCCGTTCTTGTTGGTGCCTACACTCGAGAACACCGAAGACGTAATATCCTCGTAAGTGTATACGCCTTCCTATTACCTAAGACCTATGCGCTTTTTCACTTTGACAAATATATCCAGTCGCAACGTTTTAATCGATAAACGAAAATGATAATTAATAAGGGAAAGAAGAAGAAGAAGAAGAAGAAAAAAAAAAAAGAAGAAAGAAAAAAAATCCATCGACATTCAGGCCCAGCCTTTTGTCTTCTTTCTCTTTCATCCTTCCCTCAACCCAATATTTCTTTAAAAAAATATTATTATTATTATTATTATTATTAGATCGTTCAACGAATGAGATATGTTACCGCGTGTATGCTAATGATTCGTTTGAATAAAAGAATTTTTATATATATATATATATATATATATATATATATATATATATGTTAAGATGAATTCTTTTGTTTTTTAATGTCCGAAACAGAGAAAACGAAATGGGTTAGGTAAAGTAGATACACTAGAGATATTGTACGTACATACGTACGTCGAGCGCATACTAAAATATCGCCCACGGAAGGAAGTCGGACCCAACGAAAGATAATTTTCAAACCTCTTTTCTTGGACCGCGGCACAGTATGGTAACGTAGCTGCGGGCGTCCTTGAATGGACGCAAGGCCAGCAGCGGTTGGCTTCAACTTATTTAATTACCGTACAAAGGAAGAATGGACCGTAGAAATGTAAAGTAAAGACTTGCCCGGTGTTTTCAGTCTCTTTACGAGCCTTTTCTATCGTGCGAGAGCGCTTCCCACCGCCGTCGCCCCCTCCCCCGCGCCTCTCCTCCTTCTCCTCGCCTTCGCCCCTCGAATCCTCAAACCCCCGAACCCCTTAACCTCACCCTCATCTCGCCATAAAATTCCCTCTCTCTACCCCGCCTTACCTTTGCTTTCTACATCGTCAGTCCACTCCTTTTGCAATCCCAATTCGCAGGGAACTCAAAAGATACAGCGCGCGAATTCTTCGAAGCTCGAGAAAGGAGTCCTGAGGATAAAGGATGAGGAGAGGTAGGAAACAAAACGAAAAAGAAAAAAAAAACAACAACAAAAAAATATGAGGAGAAGGAAGAACGGTAAGGATGGAAAGAGGGACGAGGGGTGGAAGAAGAAAGGGGGGACGGGGAAAGAAGGAGGAAGGGTTTTAGTTTTGAACGAACGAAAAAAAAAAAAAAAAAACAAAAAATTCTGAACAATGTCACACGTACGAATTGGAATGTTACTATTGAGATCCCTCTAACTTTATTCGATATTTATTTCATTTTTTAATCTAATATAATTAATACCTCGTCTATTCATTATAAAAAAAAAGTCAAACTACTTTATATTTATGATTAACCTCTTTAATTTTCTTCTCTTTCTATTCTATCCTCTCATTCCTACTCTCTCTTTTTCTTAAACCCTTGGACGGGTAGAATATCTCACGCCATTTATTTATTCTTCCTCCCGCCCCCCTAACCCCCCAACCCCCCTTCACACCCATCACCTCGACCACAATCGACCAACCACCCTAAGTAACAACAACTTGTTATGGAACGAAGGTAAGCGCGCGCGCGCGCGCTCGCCCCATCCCCCTCCACCATTCCCCGCGCCTTGTTTTTTCTTTTTTTATTTTTTTTTTGTTTACCTTCTTTTTCCCCCCACCCACGCCTCCTTTTTCTTTCCTTTTCCTTTCTTGTCTTTCTCCTTTTCTCTTGTCTTTTTCCCTTTTTTTCTTCTCCTCTTTCTTTTTTTTTTTCTCCTCTCTTTTTTTCGACGGCCCGGTTCTCGAATGACGGATTAAAATTGGAAAAGTTTTTGCTACCGGACCGTATTTTTTCTGCGGCACGGGCCCTCGTTAAAAGCAATTACTGTAAGTATTTCCCTTGTTCAGGCCAACTAACGTGGGGTGGGGGTGAGATAGAGATAGATAGAGATAGAGAGAGAGAGAGAGAGAGAGAGAGAGAGAGAAAGAGAAAGCTCAAAGAATATCTCTCACTCTCTCTGTCTCTCTTTTTTTTTCTTCTCCTTCTTCTTCTTTTCTTATGATTTTTCCTTCCCTCAGCCACCCACCCCTCCTTTTTTCTCGCGCATAGATACTCAATGTAATATATATTTTGAGATATTCGAAAAAGGAATCGCAGCACATACGATTGATAACACCCTCTATCTCTATCTCTGTCTCTCTGCGATCTCTTTCATAAGATCGTTAGGAAACTTGAACAAAAAAAAAAAAAAAAAAAAGAAAAAAAAATGAAAAAAAATGAAAAGAAAAACGACGAAGAGAAACGATAGACAAACGAGTTTTGTTGGTTCATTCGTTCATTCGTACGTTCATTCGTATGTTCATTCGTACGTTCGCCGAAGGATGAACGGCGACGAGCGACAACGTCGCCGGCGGCCGGCTCCGTGCACATTTTTAATTGTAACTAAAATAATTATACTTTGAGAAGAGGAACCTGGCCGCTTTGACACGGCGCCCAGCAAAGGCAACGACGAAATAAAAAGTGGACGCTTGGCCGCGTCTCTCTTTCTCTCCCTCTCACTCTCTGTCTCTCCCTCTATCTCTCTCTCTCTCTCTCTTGCGTGTCTCTTGTCGGTGCTGTTGCCGTTACTACTACTACTACTATTACTACTACTACTACAACAACAACTACTACTATTGCTACTACTACTACTACCACTGATGGTGGTGGTTGGCGAGAGGAATATGTAATTCTATCTCTGGCAAAAACCGTACATGTCCGTTGCACCCCTAAATAATAATAAGTGCGCGTGGGTGTGACCAACCATCCACCCACCCACTCATCCACCCCTTGTCCTACCTCCCTCGAGGTTAACCCATCCTACCTACCTACCTACCTACCTACCTACCTACCTACCTATCCTACCTACCTACCTAACTTCAACCACCCTCCTACACTTTCTCCTCATCCTCTTCTTCCACCTTCTCCCTGTCCACCCTCCACCCATCTTCCCCTACTCTTTTCCTTCAGCTCCTTTTGCCATCGTCCCCTTTTCAGGCTTTTACAGTTTTAGAGATCGCTTCACGCTAATTTCTGCATACGGAACGAACTCATTAACCGCGTCGCGTGTTTACATCCTGATGAAAACTAGCGTAATAGCCGTCGTAGCGTACCAGAGACCCGCGACGACTTATCCGACTCTTTCTCTCTCTCTCTCTCTCTCTCTCTCTCTCTCCTGTAATTTACTACTAGAAACAGTTTCTTCTTCGCTTCATTTATTTATGACCGACGTATGTATGTGAGTATTGCCGTAAGGGACGAAAGGAAAAGATCCTACCATCGTAGTTGTCGTCGTCGTCGTCGTCGTTGTCGTAGTCGTCGTACAGAACTTTTACGGTTTCGTAAAACGAAACGAAGCTTCCTTCATTTTCTTTTCTTTATTTGTTCTTCTTCCTTCTTTTTCTTTCTTTTTATCTTTAAATTATGCAACATATACGATTCGTGTGAATTTTCTTTCGACTCCTTCTTTCCTTCATTCATGTATCTCTTTCTTTCTCTCTCTCTCTCTCTCTCTCTCTCTCTCTCTCTCTCTCTCTCTCTCTTTCTTTCGTTCTTTCTTAATCGTGTCTCGAGACGAATAGATCACCATAAGAGCCCATTGAAAAATCTCCGAAGAAATTGTTACGACATATCATTTCCTTATTGCTGCGAAACTTTTTTTATTTTGCATTTTTTCTTTTCTTCTTCGTAACAATTCACGTAACAAAGATAGACAGAATAAGAGAGAAAGAGAAAACGAGAGAAAAAAAAAAGAAAAAGAGAAAGAGAAAGAGTTAGCGAGAGAATGGTTAACAAAGTAGTAATAAGAATGAGAAAGTAAAAAGATGAAGAAGAAGAAGAAGAAGAAGATAAGAATTCAATCATTTCTTTCTTTTTTAATTTCTTCCTTCCTTACTTCTTAAGGCAAAGAATGTGGCCGAAATTTATTCGAATCTGTCCGAATTTGATCGCATATAATCAATTAATAATAATACCAATTCACATATACATACGTATAATATTCTAACACACAGGGTTTATCTCGTAGTATAGAATAGTATAGGATACATACATTGCTGTTTTCCTCTTAACTATTTTCTGAGCAAACGGCATAGGGAGAGAGGGGTAGAGGGGAGAGGGGGAGGCCGTGGGAGCTGTGGGTGGGAATGGTGGTGGTTCAAAAAGAAGAACAAAAAAAGCAAAAAAAAAAAAAGAAAAGAAAAAAGAGGAAGACCGAGTCAACCACTACCAACCAACCACCCACTCACCCATCCACCCAGCCAGCCAGCCAGCCAGCCAGCTATCCACCCATCATACACCGACCACCCACCCACCGCCCCCAATGGTAAAACTCTTAACGTTACCGCGCCTGCCAAGGCTACGTTCCCTCCTCCTCCTCCTCCTCCTCCTTCTCCTTCTCCTTCTCCTCCTTCTCCTCATCACTCCCTGTAGTGGAGGAAGCAGCAAGTTTTGAGATGCAGCTCGCGCTCGGAGATATTCGAATGTGCATATAAAGGGGAATAAAGCTCTACGTACGGCCTGCGATACGGTTTCGTATGTATAAACAAGCCAGGATACACCGGGTGACCATCAATTCCATCATTTTTATCCGTCCATTGACATTTTTCGTCCTGCTTGACGATAATAATTGCTTAAAAGAATTTTACCAATCGTTCGAATAAATATCGTTCTATATCAAATACCATCTGATTCGCTTTTGTATCTCGTATTTTTCACTTACCATACTCCCACTCTCTGTCTCCCACCCACCCCCTTTACCCTCCCATCTCAAGATTTTTGTCCCGGGTCAATCTAAAACGTAACACACTCAACCTCTCCTCCCACCCCTCCCACTTTTCTCACCGTGTCGTCTTTCCAGTTTAGTTCTTTTGAGAATATAAGATGAAAAAGAAGCATTGAGAAAAGAAATATCGTACAACGTCGCAGGCGGCAAACGTTTATATTTTACCGGTCACCCGTTAGAGGAAAGACCCGACCTTAATTAAGATATGTATTTATTTTAATTCCAGTCGGACCGTGGAGATGGCCGCCCATAGGATAACACGATTTGCTTACAAGAGGGAGTCCGCGTACGTCTATCTTTCTCTCTTTCTCTCACTTTCTCTCTCCCTCCCTCTCTCCCTCTCTCTCTCTCTCTCTCTTTCTCTTTCTCTATCTATCTCTTTCCATCTTCTTTCCTTTTCCTCTTATTTAACCCACCTCCTCTAACCTCCTCCCACAACCTTCTTCTTCTCCCTCGCGTTAAGAGAAATAGAAAGAGAAAGAGAAAAAGAGAGATAGAGAGAGAGTGAAAGAGAGAGGGAGAGAGAGAGAGAGAGAGAGAGAGATTTTCAATTCAGGTATAAGAAGACCGACTGACGAAGAGCACCAAGTATAAC